>NC_080195.1:53821669-54124699 GCF_030028045.1 Hippopotamus amphibius kiboko | reverse complement strand
ATGACAGGTCATTAGCAGTGGGCCAGCTTGGTGCTCTCAACCATTGGGTTCCCAGTGTCTCGGATACTGCCAAATGGTTGAGAAGTTAAAAGCATAATTTAAGCTATTAAATGTAAAGCTTGCTGTTACTCTTGTTTCTCATCCCTCTTCAACTATTTCCAAAACAATGAATGCATAAAAAGAGCATGAATGGGAAACATTTGTAAGATTTGCCCAAAATTATCACTGAGACACACAGCCTATAGGTTGTATGAAGAGTAGCTACAAACAGGATGTCTCCTTGTGACTCCATGGTAAAGGGACTCAGATATGAGAATGTATACAAATTCACTTTATAACACGCACAGTGGTTACAAATATTACAATCGGCATCACCTCAGGTGCTGCATCATTAGTAAAGAATAATTATTGGTCTCTTCAGTAAAACCAGGGTATAAAGTAAGACTTGCTCTACACCAGTTTGAAAGTCTTGTAAGTTCCTTGAAAGCCGGGGCCACCTTCTATTCCCCTTGATATTCCCCCATAGCACCCAGCAAAATATTTTGGTTGGAGTCAAACCCGCAATAAACATATTGATTTGGTTAATGACAGAATTAATTGTAGCAATAAACAGCTAAGCTACTGAATCAAACAAGAGGCAAGGTGAAGAAGAGAGGGTGAGATGAAGTCTAAAATGACATCATAGCAAGAAACGTTAAGGTCTCTGTTAGGAAAAGTAGGATAAGGAAAGGAGATTTCTGCTACAGAGTATAGGGATTATGATGCTGAAAAATGACAAGAAGAAACAGAAAAATTTAAGTTTGATTTTAATGGCTTCTCTGTTAAAGCGAATGATGTGCTTGAATATGAAACAGTCAAATAGTAGTCAACAGACAAATAGTCAAATCTGTCAGTTAGGCTTAGAGAAATGTAGCTCAAGGTGGGTGAAGAAATCAGAAAAAAAAAATATCCAATTACTTTAAATGCTGTTGAGTCTTCCTGCTGAGACTAATGACAACCTTGGGGTATGGATAAACCTTGCAATTAAAATGAATTAATTATGGGACTTCCCTGGTGGTGCGGTGGTTAAAAATCCACCTGCCAATGCAGAAGACACGGGTTTGATCCCTGGTCCAGGAAGAATGCACATGCCACAATCACACATGTGGCGCATGGAGCAACTATGCCATGCACCACAACTACTGAGCCTGCACTCTAGAGCCCGTGAGCCCACGTGCCACAACTAGAGAAGCCCACACACCTAGAGCCTGTGCTCCACAAGAAGAGAAGCCACCGCAATGAGAAGCTCACTCACCACAACAAAATAGGCCCCACTCGCCACAACTAGAGAAAGCCCACGCGCAGCAATGAAGACCCAATGCAGCCAATAAATAAATATATTTAAAAAAAATAAGTTAATTACTTTGAGTGTTTTTAAAGAAATAATGGAGAAGTACAAGGGTGATGAAAACCAAGATAAGCAAAATAGTTGATTTTCAGAAGAAAAAAATGTGAAATGTTTGAAATGAATAATTTTGATGTTGATTCAGAGAAAATAATACAATGCTTATTATGCAATATCACGGATTCACTAAGAAAAGACCAATTCAGAGTTTCCAAAACTCTTTTTCTCTCCCTACGCAATTACTAAGAATTTAGACCATGAGAAAAGGAGTAGGTATGACTTATCTGGATTTTAGTAAAGTGCTTCTCCCCATCGTCACAATCTCCTTATTTTTTTAAAGGTCACGATAGGCCTGGATTGCAGCATTAGCTGGACTTGTAACTGACTGAGCAGTGGCAACCACAGGGTGTATCTGACGGACAGGTCAGTATTAACTAAGCAGTATCTAAATGGTTGGCCTTGAGCTCTGTTCTGGACCCTAACCTATTCAACATTTAAAAAAATAATTCAGTTAAGTGATGATCACATTTATAAATAAGATGAATAGGTGGGCAGGAAGAAGGAATCATTTGGGTGATAAAATTGGGCATTTAAAATGACTAGAAGAATGAGACAAATTTAAATCAATGAAATATTTTAAATATAGTGTCAGGTTTTGTTTGTGAATACAAACAAAATTAAACATGCAGGTGTGAGGAGAGGGAGTACAGGAACAATAGCTATGCCTCTGGGGGAAAAGACCTAGGTATCTAATTCCACCACAGGAGCTGCCAAAAATATCTGATGCAAACTGAGGCAGCAACAAACATCTAGGAATTATCTAGAAAGTAGAAGATAATTCCACTTTACTCTGAAACATTTGCCTCACTCCGAGGGAATTATACACAATGCTGAGTCCTGCAGAGACATAAATAAACCAAAATACATTCTGAAGAAAGAAACTCAGAACCATCACATAAGACACAGCGGAAAACTGAGGCCATGTGACCTGGGGAACGGGTGAACATTAAATCCACTGAAAAGCTAAGTCAATTTAGAAAACAGTTCTTTTGGTACTGAGAAATAGCTTTACTCCTTTAAATTTTATTTCTTGTGCTTTAAAAGTAATTTTTTCCTGATTATATCGCTATAGAAAATTGAGAAAATATATAACAATACACAAAAGAAGACAGTGCTATTTTTGTTAGTACTGGATCTGTTTCATTGCAGTTTTCGCATACATTTTCAATTGTACTATAATTTTGTGTACAGTCATTTAGCATTATATCACGATAGCTCTATTGTATAGGTTAATATTTACCTTTTCATGCAAGTCTGAAGATTTTATTAACATTTTCAGAAATGACAGTTTCTAAGTTAGCTTTTGAAATGAAGCATCTACAATATATCTGACTCTCAGGCACTATCCTACATGTTTGGGATGCCACAAAGAACAAGAGAGACAAACTCTCAGCTCTTGTGGAGTTTATTACTTGAGGGTGTGTTTGTTGAGAGGGGACATAAAATAGACATGCAAGCAAGCAAAGAAAATAAAGAGATCATTTCTGATAATGTGTACCATAAAGAAACTTGATTTGACAAATGTACCTCTAAAGGTGTATGACATTTGAACTGAGACCTGAATAACAACAAGGAGAAAAACAATGCAAAATCCTGACGACTGACAGTTTCAGACAGAGGGAACAGCAAGTAGGATGGACTGTAAAGGTGAGGATAAACTTGACCCACTCAAGGAGCAGAAAGAAGGCCACTGTGGCCTGAGTTTGTTAAGGGCAGAGGAGGGTGGGACAGATGAGGCCACATTGGTAGTTAAATGAGGTCACAGCAAGGATTTGGATTTTACTCTACGGAGGGAGATCTTCTGAAGGTTTCTTAGTAGGGAAATGAGCTCTTCTGGCTTACTTTTCTTTTATTCTTTTAAATTGAAGTATAGCTGACGTACAATATTATATGTTACACGTGTACAACATAAGTGAGTCAATTTTCAAAGGTTATACTCCATTTATAATTATTGTAAAATACTGGCTGTATTCCTTGTGTTGTACAACATATCCTTGTAGTTTATTCCATACATAATAGTTTGGCTCTCTTAGTCCCCTCCCCCTATCTTGCTCCTCCCCCTTTCCCTCGCCTCACTGGTAATCACAAGTTCATTCTCTACATCTGCATCTGTTTCTTTTTTGTCACATTCACTAGTTTGCTTTATTTTTTAGGTTCCACGTGTAAGTGACGTCACATAGTACTTGTCTTTCTCTGACTTATTTCACTTAGCATAATATCCTCCAGGTCCACCCATGTTGCCGCAAGTAAGTACTGGTGATTCTCAAACCAGGTGACTAAATACAGGGACATGAGAGGGAAAAGAGAGTAGGAAATTAGAATTCAGTGATTAAGAGACTCCTTTAGTAAGCATAAGTTATATAAATAAATTATATAGGTTAAATGCTTATAAATGAACTCCAAAGAACTACCCTATCTACTTCATGATCACGAAATACTGCTCTTTAATGTTGGCCACATGGAGGGAGTACTGACATATTTGTTGTTGTACTGGGATTGGGATTGGTTGCCACTGGAATTCTCCTGTGGTCTCAGTTCAAGCATTTAAAATGTCATCTTGTATGGAGGGTGGGAAGGGAACTATGCCAGGGAAAAAAGCAAGAAGTTAAGGAAGGACACCCCGCCCCCCTGCCCCCCAGCCTATGCTGTCTGTCTCCCGGAGCAAGCTGGAGCCGCAGGGCTGAGGTGGAAGGGGGCACAGCAGGCTGAATAAAGATGTGGCACAGCTGGCGCAGGTGAAGACTCACTGGCACAGCTGTCTTGCTCCCTGTCCTCAGATCCCTTGAGGCAACCCACTCTCAACAGCAACCACGGCCGCTGGGCCAGCCTTGGCTGTTTCTCCAGTTTTCTTTGTAGGTTGCTTATTTAGAGCTCTGCCAATGACGCTTATACTTTATTTGGTCAAGAACACCTAAAAATGGTCTCAGTCCTAAGGCCTTTTTTGAGTAGCATGGAGGAGAAGGTTCAGAAATACACATTTATTGGACCATCAGGGAGTCATCCCATTCCCAGCCGCCCTAGTTTGTTCTTCTGGGTTGTCTTCTGGGGCCGTGCGTGATCACCCCAACCACATTTCAGGGATTTGGTGGTTGGACACAACTTGCCAGGTAAACAGAGTGACCTCTTTCTCCTGGCCGCCTCAAACTCTTTTTCGAACAGGCAGCGAACAAATAAACAAGCCAATTCTCCCTTCTCCTAAAGCCTACTCTAACGGTGGATTCAATAAATTCAGTGGAAAATAGCTTGTGTGTTTGCAGTGATTCTGGAGAGAATTATTACTGAAAGTTTCCAAACAGCTTTGGGGACCTGTGAGAACACTGGAGTCGTAGGGCTAAAACTTTTATATTAGACCCTCCACAAGAAGGAGGGCATGCCCTTCAATGTTACTAGCATAAACCTGGAACATTCCATTCCAACACAGAGGGGTGCTGCAATTCTCCACCGGAAAGCCTAATTATATTGGCACCAGACTTCTCCAGCTTGTCCTCAGTTTCTACCTCCCAGCCAAAAATGGCAGGTACGTGCACATGTCTCCATGTATACACATGGGTACATTTAATTTCTCATCCCCCAGTTCAAGGATATTCAGTTCCATTTTTAAAAGAGCCTATAACTATTGAAACATGACAACACACATTAGTTCTACTCTTTTTGTGCTTCTGGCTCTAGGACCAGGCATGCAGCTGGATGCCTGCTAGGACAATGAGAAGCTAGCCTGCTGTAATCTCAGCACAGACTGTCTAGAGAGTGGCTATGTTACATTCCTCTCTCTCAGACATGAACTCAGTAACTGCATCTAGTGAAACTCTTTTCAGACATTGAAAAGGACTTGTTAACACATATATCTTAAAAGATATTTTTAGATAAAACGGGAAAATTAAAATCTGTTCAGGGAAAAACAGATTAGAGGCCAGAGAAGGTGACTTTATTTAGTTGCTTAAAAGGATTTGGCACGTCATTTAGGGAGTTAAGTGAAAATTATATGCAATGAAATCCCAACACAGTATGGCACCAGGAGAGACCCACACCCCCTTCATGCACGCAAAAAGAAGCTTTGCATGGTGTCCTTCTGAACACTGAAGCCAAGAGTGGCGTGGCCTTCCTGGGAGCTGGGACGCAGACTTAGAGTTTGCCTTGGCTCAGGTCCCAGGAACTGGGCTCTTTGGAAGCTAAGAGCACAAATGCTGTGCCCAAGAAGCCACAGGAACAAACCAAGGCTTTCTCAGAGGCAGCAAGCCTACACATCCCAAAGGGCTCAGGGCAGAGTTTTATTGTTCCCAATGGAATCAGCATCTACTTTATCACAAAAGGAAATGCAGTCAGTACAGGCTGTTAGAGAGCAGCTGTGTGAGGTGCTTGACAGAGCATACGATCTAGAGGCAGAAAGGATTGCCAGTTGAGTCTTGACTCTGTCACAAGTGATGCTAGCCAAATCACACATTGTCATTGGGAACACAGTTTCTTTACCTGTAAGATGGGAACAAGAACAGCTAAGATATTTCAAGCAGTAAGGTATATTCCAGGCACCTACGTTAAGAGGGTCCTGGAGGGGTAACACTCCAGGAAGGTCTTCATTCAAGAGGATATGCTGCAGGTAGGTCAAGTTCACTGGGAGGCTCCAGCTGCCACATTTTGGGGTCCACAGGTACTTGCCCTGAGGCCATGCTTCCCCTAGGCGGTTCACAGACAATGACTCAGTACGGGTACTGGTGTAGGGCTATTTCTACCCAGTGCCAGACTACTCTCGGAAGCAACTTGTTGCCTGGACTGAGTCTTTCTCAGAATTGCACAGCAGTCTGAAGGTCTTCTAACCTATCACTTTTTATTCATTCCTCTGTTCACAGGTTTCAAACCTGCATTGCAGTCTGACACCTCCTGTCACCTGCTCTGCTCATTCTCTCTTTATCCTTCACTTGTGTTTCTCATGCCATCTTGGTGTCTGCTCATCAATGACCCAAACTGAAACGTACCAAGCAAATGAATGAAATGCTCTCATTTCATTCTCATAACAAGCCTATGAAATTAGTGTTATTATCCTCGTTTTACAAATATGGAAACAAGGGCACAGACGGATTAACTTAAAAACAACCTAGTCCTTATTTCACAAGACTGTTGTGAAAATTTACTGAGATAGTATATGTGAAAGGACTTTACAGCTAGTATTTTTTTTTTCAGGGCAGAAGGAAAAAAATCACAAACAGAACATCCCAGCATAGTTTTAAATTATTTTTATTTTTTTTTCTTGGTTTTCCCCCAGTTTCACATCCTTTGGTAGAAAACTTCACTTACCCTCCGAAAGAGGCTGGAAAAAGTAACACTTTGTCTTTGTCACAGCCTTTGTCCCACAAAGCCTCTCTACCCTTTAGTGTTTGAGGACAGAGAAGAGTAAAATTTGGATATTTGAGTCAGGCTATAATGACATGCTTGACATGTCACTCTGCTCTTTAAAACCAGAGTTCTCTTCTCCTAACCTTTCTAATCAATTTAATAGTGTGCAATTTACTAGCAACTGAGGAAGGTAAAACTACAGGAAATAAGAACCTTCCTGCTTTTCTTAATGTTCTTCCTAAGCTCTCTGGCATTTTAACAAAAATCCTGGCATCCAAATGTATACTGTTTAGCGTGGTCAAAACAATCATTTTCCCCTCTCTGATCATTGACCCTGACCTGATAAAAGGCTCATTTTCTGTTCCTTTGGTGAAACAGAGGCTATGGGTAATTTTCTCACATGCCCATGTTCTCACCAGAATAATTTCTTCCATGGCTTCCCGTTTTTGCACCCTCATTACAAGCCACTCTTCCTTGATCTCCCGCTGCTACAGGGGTATAGTTGCAAACCTGCTGAAACACCAGTCCACACCAAGAAACTAACCCCATTTCTAGGCACCAGCAGCCAGTAGGCAGAGGATGGGTATAGAAGTGAAGTTCTGGGCTGGGCATTCTTCTCAAAATCCTCAGATGTTAAGAAGGTACTACCCGACAAGCGTTACTTGTTAGTGTTACTTCTTATGAGAGAGGTAGAGGAATGGACAGAAAAGGAGGAGGAGCAAGAGGTCTCAGCAGAGAGCTGCACTGAGAACTACAATGGGACTATGAGAAGAAGCACCACTGAACAGCTCCCGAAGGGAACCAGCAGGCTGTGTGTTCTCTTCAGTGTTGCCTGGCACACGAACAAAGACAGCAACGAGGATGACACGGTCGCATTTGTGGAGGTTGCGAAGGTGCTTCTGAGGGAGATATTCCATTTAGACTGATGGATGAGTGTGGACTCTTTTGAGAATCAAAAAGCCCATCTCCTCAAGCCGCCTGAATATCAGCCTCTAACAGATTCAGCAATGTCAGAGAATCCCAGGGAGCTTAGCAAATGATCAGGGAACAACACCTCCTCCTCCCTGCTAATTCTGACAGCTCCGGCCCTGAGATGCATTCCTCGGGATGGAAGTGCCAGCTTGCCTCTCCCACAGGGGCTGAAGGCAGCAGGAAACTGAGCCCCCTGTGTGGGTCTTGCTGGCTTTTCCATTTGTTTTCATTTTGCCACCAGAAACTTCTATTTAAACTACTTGGAAGGATATCTCAATGACACCCTTTGCTGAGCTCCAGAAGATAGAAATGAGAATCCATCTGCCCTCTTCTCTGCACCCAGCCTTCAGTCCTGGTTGATCTCACAGAGGCTACAAGGACTGAGGACCTTCAACAGAAGAGCCTGTCTTCAGGTACTTATCAGATTAACAGACACGACAGACAGCTGCTGAGCACTGCCTGAGTGACACTTGTAAGTATTCAATTTAAACCATTAGTTGAAATCCATTAATCACAATAAGGCTCGATAATAGACCAAAAATTATACACATGCTCCAAAAAATAAACCTATGGCCCATCTCCATTTCCAATCCAAACCAATCTTCTAAAAATTGAAATACTACATACCCCTTGTAAAACAGATCTTGTTTAATATTTACCGAGATTTGTTTTAAATGAGGCCATGCTGGGGCTTCCCTGGTGGTGCAGGGGTTAAGAATCTGCCTGCCGATGCAGGGGACACAGGTTCAAGCCCTGGTCCGGGAAGATCCCACATGCCATGGAACAACTAAGTCCGTGTGTCACAAATACTGAGCCTGCGCTCTGGAGCCCGTGAGTCACAACTACTGAGCCCAAGTGCTGCAACTACTGAAGCCTGCGCACCTAGAGCCCATGTTCCACAACAAGAGAAGCCACCGCACTGAGAGGTCCATGTACCGCAATGAAGAGTAGCCCCCACTCGCCGCAACTAGAGAAAGCCCGGGCGCAGCAACAAAGACCCAATACAGCCAACAAAAAATTATTTCAGAAAAAATGAGGCCATGCCGTATTTCCTTGACCCAAATCTTGCAGATGATTTTGTGATTATGTAGTTGGGTAAACACATTGTTGAAGAGGGACGGCTTTTCTCTGCTCCTCCTTAAGATGTGGGAAGGTTCTCCCTAGGAACTCTCCTGGGTTCTCCCCATCCATTCACTTCTTGCCCCTGGATAGGGTGTGGCTCTCCTGATGGTTAAACCTGGGAAGAATTACATACAGTTGGCTCAGCTTCACTCTTCTCCCTTTGAGAAGGGTCCTACCCACCAAGATCAAAGCATCTTTGCGCTCTCCACTGTCAGTCATGTAGGAGCCTACCCATGTGGGGCCAGCCTCCAGGGCCCAGTCCTGCCATGCTCAGCAGGGGCACACCCTCTAAGTCAGGGACTCAGTATTAGTAAACCATGTGGCTAACAAAGGTCCATGGCCACAACCACTAACTTTGCCATCATCAGTACTAAGATGAAATTCGAGAATCTGTTTTCCCCTCATTTTCTTCTTAACTTGCTCTGAACCCAGGATGAGAAGAGAGATCCTATTGACTGAGAGCTCCTTGGAAACACAAATAATTATAGTACCAATAGTCTGGTTATCATGTTAATAAAATGGCTTTTGTATTCCTTGGAGATGGATTCTGTACTATTGGGAGGAAAACGATAACTCGTAAACATGGCAATAAACAGTTAGGTGAGAGTACGGTAGGAAAACAATCCCTGGGTCAACGTGTTCCGAACAGTGAAGATCAGGCAACACACAGGAGTGCCTTTCAAACAAGCAAACAGAATCATAAGAGGTATAATCACACAGCACACTCTTTTTTTAAGAACTGTACATCAACTTGGCGTTAGAGCCAGTGACCAAAGTCGCATCTCTCACATACATTTACACATACACACACACACACACACACGCTCACTTACTAGTCAAGAAATATTGTTAATAAAGAGATAATATATGTGAAAATACTCTTTGAAAATAGTAAAGTGCTATTAAAAATACCAATGTGGGAGGTATTATTGCTTTGTTTCAAATGCCTACATTCATAAGAAATTAAGAGCTTGGTGGGAGAAAATGAGGGCAGAATACGGCAAAAGCGGAATCGAGATCGTAAACGTTCTTTTAAGTACCTCTAAGATGTTCCTTCTTCAGTGCATAAAAGACCCACATAGTTTTTCTGATAATAAAAGGTATATACTATGAGCATTTGGTACCTGGTAATTATAGTAACATGTAGTGCTTTTAAGTCACCCGGCCATACCTATGTTTGCGGCACTATGCATATTTTGTTATGAAAAAATATGTTCACTTTTGGCACATTTCATGGCAGATATGCCTATTAGCAGTACTTGGTTCTGTCTGTGGTGCCAGGCACATGCAGACAGTGCCAACGGCCCTCTTCCCTAAAACACTCCTACGTTTGTGAGACGCGGACATAACGAGCCTGGACCTTAACTCCCTGTGGGAAAAGAGCTGGACCTACAACCACCTGTTCAGAGAGGAGAATCCTGCGCCCACATGTAGCACAGCTACTCCACGTGGACACTCCTGTGGCCTGACAGCTGCAAAAGGGCTGGAGGGGAAGCAGGGGAGGGATGCAGTGGTACTTTGGGGTTAGCAGATGCAGACTATTACATATAGGATGGATAAACAACAAGGTCCTCCTGTATAGCACAGGAAACTAGATTCGATACCTGTGATAAACTGTAATGGAAAAGAATATGAAAAAAAGTACGTGTTTATGTGTGTGTGTGTGTGTGTATATATATATAACTGAATCACTTTGCTGCACAGCAGAAATTAATACAACATTGAAAGTCAACTATACTTCAATTAACAAAAAAAAGGTCACCTCTGTGTTGCCCACTTATTTCAAATGGAGGCAGGTCCACACAGCCGTTGAAAATTTTCTCAGCCAAAAAGTAACATGGCCCACCCTAGGCTGAATTCTCAGCGATTATCTGCAAAAAGTATCTCCAACTTTATACTCAAGTCCTCTGAGCTCTAGAAGCGGCAATATTCCTGAAGTACTCATGGAATGGAAGCCACTGAAATCTCTAATCAGTACAAGGCAGTTCTAGGAGGTTATTCCTCCCTAAAGAACACGTGCTTCTTTAAATATGTCTACACTGATTTAGAATTTATACCGCCCTACATTCAAAAGGGATTCAAGGGACCAATATGTCTACAGAACTGACTTCTGTCCCGTTCCTGACTCATTTTGATCCCCATATCAGTTTCCCTAATTGAAAGTTTTTACCGAGAATGATACGATTGACTCTTTGCCTTTGCATGTATAGCCATTTCTTATAATTCTAATGCTATGTATTTTCATCACAATCTCAACTATAATTCTGTATTTGTTTGCCTGGTTACGTCCATTGATGCACAGGAAGGGAAATGATGAGACGTTAATCAAACATTGCGTATTAACAAGTACATGTGTCTGGGACCTTGCTTCTTTGGAAAGATAGCTATGTATGTGTTTGTGTGTTTCTGCGTGTATGTGTGAGTGTGTATATATATGTCTGTGTACACACACATAATTTTTCTGATGAAAATTTAAATATTCCAAGCAATTTAGACTTAAAAAACAGAAAAGCTTGCCTCCTATGTGAATTTAATGGTTGAATTCTTACTATGTTTTATTTTAGATTGATGTCCACATGAACCACTAATGTTCCCTCCTATCAATTCAGAATAAAATCTGGCTCCCACATACCCATTCCAATGCGACACAGTTAAAAGACATGGGTGACAGAGACAGAGATAAAAGAAATCGAGGATCACTCCTATAAGTTTCCGAAAAGGAAAACAACCAAGGGGAAAAAAAAGTGGGAGATGAACAGATGGGCCAGCAGAGCTTTGCTTTCTGTGCAACATTGTGCACTTATTATTCGCATGAGGACTAATTTATAAACCCAGATAGTGTTTATAAACTCCACCATCCTAATGGAAATGGAAGCATTAATACAACCAGAGGATTCTTTACTTTCCAGGTTTTAATTAAAATCACAGGCGTTAAGAAGCAAAAGTGTCTTCGTGGAATACAAGTCTAATGAACTATTTCCTTGCCTAGCACAGAGCTCTGTGTGTGCTCTCAGCTTCTTGACACAGCCATTTGAAAATCTGACCCCCATGTAACTGGGAGAGCTCTCTCTGAAAATTAGAAAAGCAAATTACACCACTTTTTTCCCCCAAATAAATACAGTTGCCAAGTCCAAGTCAGGAAAAATATTAGCTACCCATAAGGAAGACACACACACACACACACACACACACACACCCCTTAAAACATGATATCTCAATTGACTAACGAGAGGACTAGAAGCAAATTTGTTTGTTCTATGTGCAGAGTAGACAACTTGAAAGAGCAAGAGAGAAGGTGACAGGTTGGGACATAGGAAATGTGGGAATATGACAAAGGAAATCTAATGGGAGAGAGGAAGGGAAAAAAGGGAAAGAATCAGAGAAATATCACACCAGCATAGAAGGACTGAACATTAGGTGTGCTACAAATGATGGAGGAAAACATACACTGTGTTCTAGGAAACAGCTTGGACTAAAATGCCCACCAAGTGACTGTTACTCAGCCATGGCCATGTCTTTTTACCTCTTAAAGGTATCACCCAGTTTACACATAGACAAATTAGGGTTGTGGCAAAACTAAACTGGCTTCCCTGTGAGTGAGGCTGCAAAAAGGAAGAGCAGGCTATATACACAGTCAGAGATTTCCAACTGCTGTGCTGAGTGATGGTGTGGGTTTTGACAATGACAGTATATGCATTTATTAAACATGAATGTTGTGTTCAGCTATGTGTTCGGTATGTTACAAAAATCATTTCTAATTCACACAACATGTCTTGGAGGGAGGTGTGTGATAAACCGTTTGTTAGAATATACATATAATTTGCCCCAAATTACACAACTTTTGAGTGAAAAAGCAGTGTTTGAAAGGAAGGCTTGAAAAGAACAGGATTTTTTAAAAAACAGTATTCTTCTTGTCCCTGGGCGCCAAGACCCACACACATACACTAATTTTATACACACACACATCTATTTCTACATATGTGTGCATGTGTTTAGGGGATAAATCTGAGAATAAACTAACATTGATGAAATGCTGTCTCTTTTTAAGGCATCTGCTGAGTTCATATTTTATCTCAATTCTCACAATATCTTATAATATATGATTTTAGCATTCTTTTTTGGTGTTTACAGGTAACTGAGTCTCTGAATGGTTAAGAAGTTTGACTAAATTCAATAGGAAAGGGCAGAAGCAGCATTTAAATCTAAGTTAGTCCGACCCTAGAAGAGCAGTCTCCCAAGGAAATATAATGTAGGCCAAGGTGTAGCTATATATGTTATTTAAAACTTTCTAGAAGCCACATTTTAAAACAGTAACAATGAACAGGTCCTGGTATACACAGCCATCACAACCTCAGTCAGTTGTCGCCGTCTCTTGCTTCCTGGGTTGGCCCAGTTTTGAGGGTTTTCTTTTCCCATGTCTCTGGGTATAACACTTCAGGAACACCCTACGACAGCCCCAAGTAAGTAGGCACAGCGGAGCAGGGAGTGAGTTCTGGGCTTCACTACTGCACTTGCTAGCTACACACACAACTCCAACCCTCGTACGGTCTCAGGCAGAGCAACTATACCCGTAAGAACAGACCTTCTCTTTACCAGCCTAAACTCATGAAGGTATTTCCCTGCCAGTTTATTACACCTTAGTTTGAACCCTCCAATTGGAGAAATAAAATTCCTATGAGAAACCAGGATATGGGGAATGAAAAATATATACATACGCCAACGACACGGGTTTAAAAATACAGAGTGAAGATTAAGAGTTAGTGCCACAAAAATGTGCAACAATGGCTGTTATGATGATGTAGCTTAATAACCAGCATTTCCCACCTCCACACTGTAACTGTGTTCCTGGATATGTTTATTTTAAGTACCAGATGGACACACACTGTGATGTGTCTTTTTAGAATGTAAACATTGGGCCCTGATATACTTGTAAAGTGTCACATACTGGATTTTCTTAAAGTGGGGTCAACCCTCTCAGGCATACGTAGGCAAAAGACGGATTTATTCCAATATCTTTAATTGACCATAGGCAAGCAGAATATAGAGTCATTAGTTACTTATCCATTAATCAAGCAAAGTCGTTGAAAGGATTAAAATAGCCAGTCATTCTTAAACTCGACCACAGAAAGTTTCAGATAAATGGACAGAATAGAAAGTTTACTCAAACACAGCCACAGTGGGTCTCACACTGGGTACCATGCATAGAAAGAGACTGTCCTGGCCTTTACGGGTTTTCCATTTAAAAACAGATACACTGGTGAGGAAAACACTGAAATGTACAAAATAATAAATTGTAAATAATGATTTTCTTCTCATGTCCATGTTCTGTGCATACATGTTCACAAATTTTCTAGCTGCTCCTACTCTAAATTTATCTACATAAAATTAGTAAGTCATTCTTCTTTATTGCCCACCCAGCATATGCTTTATGAGTCTAATTAGCTCTAAATAATAGAACTGAATTCTTAACCAAGTAGATATTTCTCTAATCAATTCAGAACCCTTTATATTATGCATGTTTCATACCCTTTTTAAAAAAATTACTTGATAATTTCATATTTCTCTTTTGATACTGATTTAAAGAACCTATTATACATTCTTTGGAATTTTCAGTGATTAAAATGTCATTTTTTAAAGTGTAGAATCTGGCATTTATTTAACTCCTACTGTATCTTAAGCACTACACTTAGTTTGTAAGATATATTACATCACATCATTTAGTACTTGAGCATCGTAAAACATAGATATCACTATTCCCATTTCACAGATGAAAAAAACCTGGGAATCAGAGATATTAACCAATTAACCAACTGACCCAAGAATATACAACTGGTAAACGGTTGACACACAATATAAATCTCAGAACTCTCTGACCTCCATATCCCAATGTTCTCATGATAAGAAAAGTAATCTTGAATCAAGCCATAAATAAACTGTGATTGCTCAATCTGGGTCACACCATTTGGGCCAAAAATAAAGGGTGATTTCAAAATGATCAGATTGATTCCCTATATGATCCTTTATATGATTATACCCCCCCAAAAGAATGTCCATAACATAAGCAATAGTAGCATTACCAGAATAGTGACCTGGAAATATACAAAAGTCATTTCCATGTATATGTCTTGATTTACTTATTTAAGTCTGAATCTCATTTTTTTATGGTCTTATCTTCTAACTGCTAGGGTTGGGGAGAGGCTGAGAGTTAAATCTATAATTCTTGAAGGTGAATCCAAAAGACATTGGCCCTTGAGTGTTTTCCAAAACAATGACTACAGCATTAATAGAATAGGCACACCATGCTTGCAGAGCTAAAGGGGTGGCAGGCAGTAAAGGCATCATTGCCTAACAGTTGAGTCAGTAGGCAAGCTGGGATCAGAAGAAGCCATCGCTATGTTTTTAGTCCATAACCAGGGGTCACTTCCCTTGTATGCAAGATAAAACTAATAATGCCCGATTCACACAGATATTGTAAAGATCAAAAGAAAGTATTATTAGTCATTACCTGACTGATAGCAAGGATTCAGTGTGAGTACCTCCCCTTCCTCCTTACTGAAGCTCACCCTTGCCTCGTTCAGCAGGAAAAATTCTCCAAGAGTAAAGACAAATGCAAAATACATAAACAGCTAATCTACACTGAAGAGTTGCCCTGCCCAGACTGAGAATTCCTATCAAGCTGTGAGATTAGTATGTTTATGGTCTCTAATTCAGAGAAAAGTGAAAATGGAACCAAGGACCAGGGTGAAGAAAAGGGAGAGTGCCTTGACCGAGTGGCTTCATCATTTTGTTTTAAGTGGTACAAAGCGGTATGATGTTCCTGCACAGCTGAGATAAGCACAACCATGTGACCTGGTAACTGTTCTGCGTGTACGCCTGAACGCTATGCTACTGAGCCTCTTGGAGAAGAGTGTCAACAGAACCCTTTGCTACAAAAGTTTTTGTTAAATATACAAAGATGCCTCTCTTCTCACAACTACGTCTCTCCAGATGTGTCTCCCAAGAGGAGGATCCAGCCTAAGGAGCAAGGGAGGGAGGACGAGACAGAACAGGAGACACATTATGAGTGAGACCCAGAACAGATGACAGATATAAATGGCTTCAGGAAAGCACTTTCTTCATCTTTCCATTTCACCCTTGGATGGCTTCAACACTTTTATGAACCCTCCCACCCCCTACCCCACCTCCTGTAAGTGTTTTATGAAATGTCGGCCTATCAGTTGTGTGGGCACGAGGAACGTGATGGGCACGCTGCCAACACTCGCCCTGAGGAGGGACCGGCAAGGCCAGAGTTTGAGAGAATGATGGGCATCATGGAGACACATGTTTCCTAAGGTAAACTGCAATAGAAACATCAGACAGTAAGACACCAACTCTCAGACATTTTGTGCAGGGGCTGAATATACCATTGTTTCTGAAAAGGCTGTGGACCAGGGACTGCCTGTCACAGTTACTGATTCTCTGGTGGGCGGGATGGAGGTAGGAGTGACAGAGCCACCCATCAGCCACAACAGAGATGATGGATGAGCCAGAAAAACCAGGCAGCAAAGCCCAGCCTCTCCCCCGAATCCATTTGTTATTTCCGGTCTCTCTTTGTCTCTGTCTATGCCTCTCTCATACTGCAGCTAATCAGCAGTGATAGATGAGGGTAGAGATTCACTCCTTCCTTCAAGCACCCAATTGGGTTTTCTCTCCTTTGTCACAGGTCTCTCATCCATTTCTCAATGAGTCCTTTATTCAAATAAGAAAGGAGCAGAGCCTTATCCTAAAATTGACTGTTGATGCAAGAGTCCTGGTGTGTTGGAAAAAAGGTAGGAAAGGAAGGCAGGATCAAAGGGTTTCATTGTTTGGCTCATAAAAGGACAGAGAGAAAGCACTTTCAGGAGGAGTGCACTGAATAATGAGGGTTGAATGCTGAAAAGGAAGTTAAAATAAAAATGCAGCAAAATTAGAGGGCCGGGAGTAGCATGATTTGGCAAGAGTCTAGACCTCAGCCCCATGTCCCTGTTTGAATTGGATGTAGTCATTCCAATTGACTCATTAAGGCAGCCCAGTCACAAGAGCGTCTGCTGTTTACAGGACCTTGTCATTTGCACGGCTGTACTGATGACCCACTTAAATAGAAATGGACACATTGCCCGACATATCTCATTTTCATTTATTCTTCTTCAACCAGTATGAGCCAGTGAGTAAAGCTGTGAAATTAAGACTATGGCTGAGTCTGTATAAATATGGTGGGGCCAGAACATTCAGTACCTCACATTGGCTGAGCTTCATCTTTAGAACCAAGCCACATGGTGGATACTCAAAACATTGGACCCAGCATCTGCGTGTGAGGCCAAAACAGCTTCACAAGAAACAGCTAGGCTGGCTATTTTGGTCCTAATAGATTTGGCTGTGCACGTGGGGATCATTTTTAATCATGAGATCTAAGGTCTGAGGATGGTGATATTGCTGAAGATAAGAACAGTGATGACAAAAAGATCACCATGTTAATTATAACAACCATGATGAAGACGGACTTGGGACACAGCGGATATCAGGGTCTCCTCTCCCTCAGTGAACCCTTCTAAATTGATTTAAAGAATTTAGTGTTCACCTTTCCTAAAAAGGACTCTAATTTATACCTCCAAACCTTAGAAAACAGTACCCCCTGATAATGAAACTAAAATCTGTGATCTCTTTATAAAACTACCTTCTCAATAAGCACTTCCGGATGCGGCCTCGCTACTGGACGGTCGTCTTCCCACATTAAAAGCAGGTGATCTTCCACTTATAGGTAAACATTGTTGAATGAAACATGGAAAAATGATGTGGCCATCCTGATTGGCATCACCTTCTTACGATCATCCCATAAAAGCTGCACATATACATCCCTACTGCACATGGAAATGTTGATATTATTATCAGATTATCAAGAAGACCAAATTTTTAAATGTTTTTATCTGAAAAAAAACCTAAAATCAAGGAAAACATTTTATATGTTCTTGCCTTATACAAAATTAAACTATAATTCTGAAATATGAAAATTGCTAATTCGGAGATTGGGATTGCCATACATATATTACTAATAAGAAAAAAAATCAAATTATCCACTTTAAATATATGCAGCTCATTGTATGTCAATTACATCTCAATAAAATTTCTTAAAAAAAGAAATAAAAGAAATGACTAATACATCTGTTTATATATAGATTATATTTCTGTAATCATAATATATGTCTTTGATTGTAATATGAATCCCGACGCTTAAATAGACGAAGATGCTAGGACTAGATGTGTGGGGTCCGCTCACGCCTAGCACTATTTCTAAGCTTCAATTGCATTGTTATCTATAGTACATAAAATGCTCAGAACAGTTCCCCTGATAACTATAACACGTCTGTGCACTTTGACTCTCAATTTGGCAGCATTAATATTGCTTTTAAAATAATACTTTAAAAAAAAAATACACCAGTCTTATTAGGCAAGTAATACTGGAAAAAATCAATTCAGTGTCATAAATTAGAAAAATGAATGAAGCCCTTTGGGGACTGAAATCTCAAGCACCTGACTATCCCTTAGCCTAGAGTCAACATCATCTTCTTTACCCAGTTATAAAATAGGTGCTGCAAACATTACCCTGAAAATAGGTATGACTACGCGGTTGAAATAACTAGATAATGTTCCCTTCGGTACAGTTATTTAAATTGCTTCAGCAGCCACGTTTTCAGCCCAAATTATTTTGTAGCAATCGACCTTTACAAAAGAAGAAAAAGAACCAACTATGAAGCTGACAATTTGATTACCACCTTAGACTGTAATCCATGTTCATGAGTGACCTGGAACTCCCATATAAATTGACTCTTTAGATTGAGAATTCTATTTTTTTTTTCATTCAAGCCATAAATATATAAACAGATAATTTAACATTCAGGCCCTTGATGGTCAAATGATTTTCCAATTCTTAATTCAATGAATGATTGTTCAGTCCTAAATATTGCTTTAATTATACAGAATACATTCGGAGAATTATTTCTATGAATGAGGTTTCAGGAATTGCAGCCACGCAGTGATTTTCTTTCTTTGTTCTATCAGAGTGGGCCTCTCTCCTGGGAAGAGCAGATAACCTACCCAAGCAGCACAGACCTATGAAGGCACCATCCCTCAGCTGTTGTACCCTGAAGGCACAAATGTTTGGATAAGTATCGACATTTCACCCTTCATCAATGCTAAAATTTAGCGCTGAGTTCCTACAATAAAGGCTTATGTCTTCGGCCTTTTCCTTATTAATCCTATTACGCTTGTCTTTATGAGCTCTCCTAGTTTCTTCCACTCCCTCTGGGGCTTAGCTGCAAATGAGATTTCACATCTCAGTGTAAAATAACCTGAACATTTTTCTAGAAAATTAAATAAAAGTCCTCAACCCTGGCACTACATGCCTAGAATCCGATTTCTGGAACCAGTGGCTTCCCCAACGCCTCCCTGTCTCCTTGCCATCTCACTTTTCTTAGCACTAAGGAGCATCTTTTTGCTTCTGCATTCAGATGATCTATTACTGTGGGAAGGAAGAGAGGGCAGGATTGCATGGTGAAAACACTAGAGTAGTGGGAGGAAGAACCCGGGAGTTCCATGACCACTTTTCTGAAGACGTCACATGAGTGGGATTCAAAGCTGGTTGCCTCCTGCATCTTACGCAGCTCATAAACCACCTGTTCTTCTTTACACCCTTACACAGCCCCTCCTTCTCTCTGCCAGCCTGTGTCGTGCTTTCAGTGTGAACTAGTCACAAAAAATAATCCTTCAAAGTTTCTCTTTGAAAAGGCATTAGAGTTTCTTTAAAAGAAGGCAACCTAGAGGGGAACAATAAATCCTGGGCACACTCTGAAAGGTGTGACCCTTTCAAGGAGGCTCAAGTACCAGAATCTTCACATCCTAGTGGAATTAGGTCCAATCACACAAGTCAACCAAATGTCAGACATCTCAGGAGCCCCTCAAAGCATTCCACCCAGTACATCCAGGTGTGATTAGAGGTAAAGAGAATTGTTCACTTTCTAATTCCAGGTAGAATTAATTTCTTATAAATAGTAACATTTTTTAAAAATAACAAAAGAAAATGATTTATTTAAATATTTTGCAGCATCTTCAAGATCTTGCTTCAATTTAGAAGGTGGGTGAAATGTTAATAAAACACAACTTTCGGAAGTTTTCCTTATGTATAAATTGGCAATGGATGGCCATGAATTATGCACTTGAAAAATATCAAGTAAACTGCAATGTGGTGAAGAGTATGTTAGAGCGTTATCCTAGATACATTTGGAGCCAAGAGACTCCATATTTTTAGATTTCAGAAATTACTTTGGAGAAGATCTTTTGCACACTCTGAGCCTAATATTTTTAGCCACTTGAAAAAAAAAAAAAGAGGAGAATCTCTACAGAGACACAAATACAAATGCCTTCACAGTAGGTAACATCAGGTGGGAAGCAGCTAGGTAACAGTTCGTAGAGGGTGTTCAGGACTGAAGTAAGCCAGACTGAAGTAAGCCAGTTACATCTAACTTTATGACATTTGTATACTTGAACAGAATTATATAAAATTCAGGGCAAACAACTTGAGGCTGCCGGCCACATGTTAGGAAACTTTGGAAGCAATGAAGCCTAAAGCTGCTTCTAACATTCTATGATTCTACTATGAATTATTTCTTTTGGAGTTGAGAAATAACTGGTGAACGGAGACTAGGTAATGTAAGTATTAGACATCCCTAAAAAGTTTCAATGGAATTAAAATAACCCACTAACATTGGGCAAGCCTTACTAGATATTTTTTTCCCTTGGGAGTTCAGTCCAAAATTGTTGGATAATTGTTGGTTGGACAAAAAAAACCAAAAAACTTCTTTCTGCAAAGAATCCTCTTCTATAGAAAATAGAATCTTACTAGGAAAAGTGTCATCATTAATTAGAAATATTCTAGCCAAGATGATTTCCTATGAAGGAGGTTTAATCTACATTTAAATGCAAATTATAAAAGAGGGGTTGAGTGCATATATGGAAGGCTCAGAAAGAATACCTGGAAATACAAATGTGCATATATGCTATTGATATTTTGTATATCTTACTATAAACAAAATGAAGCCAATGAGAATCCATTATGGAGAAGAGATTTTAGCTGCTTTGTAACTGACCATGTTAAATATCAAATCTATCATATTAAACAGCAAATGTATTTTGATAACACAACTTCCAGAGAATTTGTTCAGGCAAATTCATAGAGAATACATCAGGCCTAAAATCGAGGCAAGTCCAATCAACAGTGATCATTTACAAAGCATCGTAGGCAAAGTGTTTCTAGGCCTCATTGATGGAATGGCATAATTACATCACCTTTTGGAATTTCAAAGACAGTTTTTCAAAAGGCTTAGGTTAAAAAAAAATATTTTATTTGGTATAGGTATAAAGGTAGAAAAAACCTTTCTTTGATATTTCTCCTAGAATGAACAAGAAGCCCCTAAGACTCCTGATGGATTTACAAACGTTCAGTGATTGGTGTACTGGGCTTTCATATTTCCATGTCCCTTCACAGACAGAAGACACTCTATGTTGATTCGAACTCTGTATAAAAGAGAGGTCACTTTGGGCTCTTAAGCCTAAAACTCATGTGTCAAACAAGTACAAACATGAGTCCGCTTCTCGAAACTGACAGTTTATACTGCTTCTGGGTGAATCCCTACTTTCTACGCGCTAACTCTCTGAAGACAAGTAGAATGTTCAGGAGCTTCTGGTCAACTGGAACACGAAATCAAACCACTTTGCCCAACCTTTTTATAAGTCTTCTATCATCTGGCCTTATCCTATCCACCTTCTAAACAAATCACCTTTTCACCTTCTATGGCGTACATGTAACTATCGTCCAAAGCCTTCCCTCACGTTCCTCTTGCTTACCATCCTCTTTCTTGTCCTTTCGCCCAATGAAATACCAGCCATCCTCTAGCTCAAGCTCAAATTCACTCTTCCGTGAAAGCTTAGCTGACAACCCCAACCTTACCTGATGTCCTTGGAATGTCCATAGGACATAGAATTTATGTCCCAAACTAAGTATAAAGTATATTCCATCTCTTTGAATATTTTAATCTTTTCTCCCCAAGTATATCATGATCTCCTTGCCATCTGTGCTCACATTTTATAATTCTTTAAAAGGTCTCACCGTGTGTAGTAGTACTCTAATTATATAGCAGGTTTTCAATATGAATTGAATGAAAAAAATAGTCGCTGAACATGAAATGATGAATATTTTAGGAAACCAAACAATTAGAAAAGAATATGTCTGTTTATGGTGAGATGTAGAGCAGTTCAATTTTCAAGAGATATTAAAAGCATACAACTGGCTTGCTTGAGAGTTGACATGCTGAGGCATCTTGGACTAACGGACCACTGGAAGCTTTCCTAACTAGAGATGGTCATGTCCTTAAAAGGATTGATATGAACAACTAAAATCAGAGTAGACTTACAACTATGAGGCAGCAATCATTGTCTCACATATAGTTTGCACTAGATGTGAGACAATTCCCTTTCTTTGATTGTAAAACACCTGGGAAGTTAACAAAGTGCATGTTAATAATAGATACACAAGACCAAGGTCCTTTCTTGACTGAAGTAGAAAATGAAAAGATCTGATCACATTCCTCAAAGTGAGCCATTACTCTTGTGTAGACACTAACCCAACTCCTATTTCTTTTGTAATTATATCCAGTTCTGATAAAGCACCCAAGGTTTATTGCTCATGTTTAACACATACAAGTGCATATTCACCAAACTTAGCAAAAGCACCCAAGTACCAAAATAAACACATTTTAGGCTCTGCAAATAAAAATGTTTTAAAATTATGTTTCTGAACTTCCATCTTGCTTTGGAGAAAAACAACAGCAAAAACAACAAAAACAGCACCTTCTTAGATTATGTGAGAGCCTGGGTCTCCATGTGAATGAAGCCCGGAGATGCCTCCTCTCAATAGGATGGCAACTTGCCTTCTGGCTGAACAAAGATTTACTTCACTTAATTATCATATGAGGAAGTCCTAATACTGAAACAAAAATGATAAGGTGATATTGGTTAAGCCATCCCTGTGGGAGGGCTTTCAAACTTGCTGCTAACATACAACTGTCCTGAACAGAAGCCAAACCCAGTTTAACTAATTTTACATTTAGGTATTAATAATGCATAATAAGCCATGTCTGATGTGACAAATTACAAGAACTATTAAACCATTTGCCCATCCAATATATCTGATTAATCATGACACACCATGTGACAAAGACAAACCTCTCAATTTTTTTAAAAGAAAGCTAAGTGAATTGAAAAATAGACTAAACCCAATATTTCTCATTGGTATTAATGAACCTGATTCCAGCTTCCCGTAATGCCTTGATAGGGAGAGCAGAAGAAATCCTGTTACTTTCTTTTTCAATTCTCCTTTGTGCTCATCTAGCTCCTGAGTGAAAGGCAACACTATCTTACAATCACCTCTGTGTTGGAGGCATTTTCTCCATGGATGCAGGGAGCTGAAAAGATTGGGGCTAAAAAATCCCAGAGGAAAAGCAAGTGTAGCCTGTCAATGGTTTCACCCTTAAGAACATCTCCTATACTGGGTCTCACTAGTTGAGTTCCACAGGAACAAATGGAGCATTCAAAGCAGGGCCTAAAATGCTACCCAGGCTTGTCAAAAGCAGTGTCCATTTGCTCACAGTGTGGCAGTGGGAAACAGCCTGGAGACCACATCCTAAGTGTGTATCTTTTCTCCTTATACTCTGCTGTCGCTGCACGGGAATCTGCCACTGAAACACCTACATCTGCACTTGAGCACACATGCCTCCTGTGGTCCCCAATGTCATCTTGCCACTCATGTCTGTATGTATAAAAATAGTTTGATTAAAGAATTGGGAGGTTGGGATTGCTATATATACATTACTAATAAGAAAAAAAAATACCAAATTGTACACTCTAAATATGTGCAGTTTATTGTATGTTAACTGTATCTCAATAAAAGTTTTTTTTAAAAAAATAATTTGATTGTTTTAAAAAGATATATGCTACTTTCTGGTCTATTTGATATTTCCAGAAGAACTTAGCTATTTGGACAATGAAATCATACAGCACACTCAGCTACTTAGTCAAGGCTTCCCTACCTGTAAATGAAATAAAAAAATATAAACAGTTTCCATGAGACAAGTTTTAGAAACCCAAACATAGAAACGCTAAAAAAGAAAAAAATTCTCATTCTGTGTAATCTTGGACAATTTACCAATCCTCTTTTTGACTCAGTTTTGCATTGACAAAATAAAGATATTAATGGTATTATATACATGTATCAATATTAAAAAGTGCTGTCACAAAATGAAGGTTCATAAATATTATCCATTATTAATACTATTGTGGTGAATAGACCCAAAGCGACCCCTATGATCCTGCCTACTGATGTTCACACATTTGTGTAATCCTCTTCCCTTGAGTTTAGGCAGGACCTGTGACTTGGTTCTAACACATAGAATATGGCAAAAATGATGGGATGCCATTCCTATGATGAGGTTATATGACATAGCAAAGCTGATGAGAAATTTCACTTCTGTGATTATGTCACGTTATCCAAGACCCCATGTTTTAAGACATTGATGCTAGAGACTCCTGGGGCGAGGGGTGATGAAACTAGCAGTCCTGCTGGGAAAGCCCACATGGCAAGGAACTACAGACAGTCAGTAGGAAATGAGGGCAGCCGCCAGTCAACAGGCTGCAAAAAGTTGGGGGCCACAATCTCGCAGCTGGTAAAGAAATGAATTTTGCCAACAACCTAAAAACGCTTGAATGTGGTGGATTCTTTCCCAGTTAAGCCCTTAAAGAGAGTTTAATCCTTAAAGAGAGTATAATCCATGTGGCAAAGTTACTGTGGTCTCGTGAGATACAAAGTAGGGGGTCCAACTAAGTCAGGCCCAGTCTTCATACCCACAGAAACTGTGAGGTAATAAATGTGTTGCTCTAAGCTGCTACATCTGTGATGATTCATTGTACAGCAATAGATAGCTAATATAATAAAGGCAAAACGACAGGCAACATGAAAAACATGCTTCTTACATAAAGAAAATTCTGCCTAAGACTTCTGAATAGACATGAAACAGAGTTGAGAAATCTTGAATTCCCTTAAACATTTCACAGAACTTCAAGGTGGCAGGGATGCATCTTAGAAGTGATCTGAACGGACCCCTCTCCTCCATCATCTTGCAAGTGAAACAGCCAGGCTCTAAAATGATTACATGGCTGTCTCAAAGTTAATGTGACCAGCTAATTGTAGAGTTGAAACTTGAACCCAAGTCTTGTGACCTAAGGTTTCATACCACCACACTGTTGCCAAAGCTGTGATTTCCCATTTCGGTGAGAATTTGTTGATTCTGAGTTGGCAGCATTTAAATCAAACAAAGAGCAAAGATCAATGCTGACTATCAGATCTTATATGATCATCTGACAATAATTGTGCAACTTCATCTGCAGGTCATTTACTATCATTCTCATACGGCTTGTTTTCCAGATAACATTGGGTTGATGTGGTACCTGTCAAGCCCCAACTGTAGAAGAAACACAATTAAAATCTGGTACATGCAGAGCAACCAAGGCTCTGTCAGAGAGTATAAAAGCTTTGAAATAAAGGGTAAAAGGTTCAGTTAATCCATGAAAATGTCACCATCCACTCGGGACCTTTGCCTGAAGGTTAAGTGTCACAGATTATTGTCAGATGGTGCCAGCAGCCAGAATGGCTAAATCAACCCAGGTGATGAGTGTGGTAACAGATGCTATAATCACATTGCCTGTACGCTCAAATCAGATGATGTGACCATATTAAAATCAGAATGTCATTCCAAGCAGCATATTTTGTCCCAATTTTTATAGTGGTTGGTTAATCAGATTCTCCCTATCACAATTAAAAAGGTCCAACATCTCTCCATTTCCCCTCGACCAACATCTCCCTAGATGGAGATATTCTAAAGATCTAATGTACAACAATGTGAGTTGTTAATACTGTATTGTATACTTGAAATCTGCCAAAAGGGTCCATCCTAAATGTTCCCACCATGGGAAAAAAAGAAAACGTAAGCATGTGAGGTGATGCGTATGTAAATTAGCTTGATCATGGTGATTATTTCACTGTGTATATGTATATCAAAAGATCAAGCTGCACTCATTAAACACACACATTTTAATTGTCAATTATTCCTTAACAAAGCGGGGTAAAAGGTTCAAGAGATACTATATCCAGACTACATCTGCCAATTTTTACATAGAACATATTTTAAAACTATAATTGAATACATACTCTGACAATGGGGTAGAATTTTAGAACTCAGGATTATTCTGAACATCAGTGTCATGGGTCTGTTTTTCCTTCTCTTCTAACTAGTTCCTTTACTAGTCTGAATCACAATTATTTAACCTACTATCTGGGTAATTCTGAAGAGTTGCTTTACCGCTTTGAATCTCTTCATGTATATCTTGCTTGCTGGAAGACGGTCTTTTGGTATAAACAGAATCAGATATACGTAAAATATTTAGCATAGTATGTATTGCATCAATTGTCGCCTTTGCCTTTTCTTCTAATTTTCCCCATGGAAAGCAACTATTTCCCTGAAGTCTTCAGGACGTTTGAACTGAAGAGCACACCAATCCCAAGCTTAATAAGGTATATTTACATTTTTTTGTATAGAGAAACATTTGTTATTATTGTAAAGCTTCAAGTTCCATCTAGCTATGTCTTAAGGTTTTCACGGTGCCTATGTGGACAGCACAGAGTCAAGCACGGACCTACAATATGTTTTGTCCAAGCATGATGAAGGGCAAAGATCCATTCCATGCTTTAAGACAGCCAACCTTTTAGCAAATGAAGGAGAAAATTGAATTTAAGTCAGAAAGGGGAAACAAATCCTCCTGTCCAATAAATTTCTTTAATCAACAAAGTGGTTTTTCAAGACTCTCATTCAATGTCACAAAGCTCGATAAGTTAACCCCGCCTCCCCACCAGGTACACAAGGTCACAGAAAGTTCTTATTTCAAAAATATCCAGAATAGAACCTCTTAGGAAGAAACAGAAAATTATACTAGCAAAAGAATTTACCAAAATGGCATAAAGTTGTTGAGAAATATCTAATGTACTCTCATTTATCTTTAAATCAAATTTAGAATAGAGAATCAATACAAGAGAAATATTATTAGTAGACTTGTCAGCTATTAAGAACTGCACATACTGTATTTCCCTGGCTTTCTCCCATGGTCCAACTATACGAATGCTTGAAAAAAAAAATAGGTAAAAGTACATGTAATTTACCCAGTGATGTATCACAGCTTGCTCTGCTAGGAAAGGTAAGTGAATGAGCAAATCTGTCAGTAAGCCCAGCATGAAATGAGGGTGGAGCTGGGATCACAAAGTAGTTATGTCGCATTGAAATACTTTAAGAAAAATACTGGTAATATACAATTTTAAGTCTGAAAAATAGAAAGCTTCTATTCACATATTTTATTTTTATCCTATTTTCTTTTTATAAATTTCCTAACATTCTTTTTAGGTTTTGTTTTACACTGTGTCTGTATAATACTCAGACATTTGAATGAAGGTTAATGGATAATTGAAATATGCGACTGTAGATATTTTGAAATATCCTAATATTCAGAAATATCCGGCTATTTCATGACATTTAGAGGAAACAATCATGTATTAAACTAAATTTTAAACATCGGACTGTCATTCAGAGTGAAGTGAGTCAGAAAGAGAAAAGTAAATGTCGTATATTAATACATATTTGCGGAATATAGAAAAATGGTACAAATCAACCAGTTTACAAGGCAGAAATAGGGACAAAGATGTAGAGAACAAACATATGGACCCCAAGTGGGGAAAGCAGGGAGGGTTGGGAGGAATGAATTGGGAGATTGGGATTGCCATACATACACTGCTAATGGGAAAAAAATATCAGATTGTACACTTTAAATATATGCAGTTTATTGTATGTCAATTGTATCTTAATAAAAGCTCTTAAAGAAAAAATATTTAAACGTCAGTATCATATACTTAAGTAAATACTTCTATTTGTACTTCTACTTTTGAGGTTTTCTTTTTTCCATAAGCTAGTGGTCAATTTCCTACTTATAATTTATGATATACTAAAAAATAATTTATAGATTAAAAACTATCTCCTCAACCTTGCCATTGATTCTCTTTTTAATTATTTTGGCAACCATTGTTTCCTCTTCTTTCCCTATCTTTTCCTACCCTGTTTCCAGATCCTGTTCTCTAAATTTGTTCACAGTTTAGTCTCTTTCTCTTTTGAAAAAATTCTCAGAAATCATTATTTTCTTTCTATAACAGTTTCTGTAAGACTGGGAAGGAGAAAAAGGCAAAAGGGCATATACCTCTCAGCAATCAGTATTGCTGAGATCTTTAGGGGAAGTTTTTCCCTTCTTTAGCAGGAAGCAGGGGGTGGGGGCATGATCAGGGCAGACAGCAGTATGGCCCACCCACAGAGCTACACAGTTGGTGTCTTGTTTCTCTTTCACATGCAGATGTAAGAGTTCCAAAGATGGCAGAGGGGCTTACCTAGTCCCTGAAGCAAAGGTAATGGAATTGCATCACTTCTGTGGCATTTTAACAAAGTTGGTGTTTGTTTATAGACTTTATAAACAACCATAAATCTATATTTTCCAATCGATGAGGTAATTAAACACAATTCATGTGTAAATGACTATTTTATATGCAGCAAGATTTCTATAAACTTAATTTTTAAGAGTATGGCTTCCTCACATTAAACTTTCTCAAATGGATTTTCACAACCTCCAGACTCTGAAGCATAAATCAGAAATCTGTTCTTCTAGCCCCATGCTTCGAGAACACTCTGTGACTGTCAGATTTCTCTGATAGCAGCTTTCGTTACCATAGATTCTCAAGCCATTTTTTTTCTCATGTTCCCCCACAGAGAGATGTACAACAGACCCTCTGTTCTCTTTTCTGCTCCATCACTGATTTAAGTTGACCTACAAAATACTAAAAGTGTAAATCTGAGTCAAGTGCTCAGTGCATGTTTAAGGGAGAGGTAAGTTCACTTGAAATGCATGTTGGCTGAGTATACACATGTAAAACGAAGAGGAGGAATGAGACAGCATGTAGACATATTTAGGCAAAAACATATGTCTGAACTATCTTGAGGACTGAGGCCAAACTTTGTAAAATGTTACTTTTGGGTAGGACTAAAATGCATAAGGATTTTCCATTTCACTTTGCATGAGCAGAGGAAACCTATGAGAATAATTTGGTTTTATCTATTACTTTCTTTCTTTACAGAACCCAAAAGATTTAAAAGACTGTTTAATCATGTCAGGTATGTTCTTTTTTACTCGTCTCTCGATTGTCACTCAAACTTTTAAAAACAACTGTAAAATTAATTTTTCATCAAATTGATTGTGACACTAGATTTAAAGTAGTAAAATTCCATAGTAGTAAAAACACAGAAGTCATTACTAGGAGTTTGTTGGTATGATCAGAGCCAGTCTTGCTGAGTACACTGGTGACCTAAATATTCGAATGCCTCTATTTCCTTTTTTGGCATTTTACTTGATTTCTCTTAACCCCCCCATCCCCTAACACACACACAAGCTTACACACACACATGTACACACACCCCTCTCTAGTACTTCTGCTTTAGACTCTTTGAATTTCTGAGTCTCATTCAAAACAAAGGGATAAATGAGGAATTTGGCATTAACATGTACACACTACTATATATAAAACAGACAATGACCTACTATATATATATATACACATATATATACTGAATAGCACTGTTGTACACCTGAAACTAACACAACATTGTAAATCAACTTCAATAAAAAAGCACCCTTTAAAAAAATTAAAAATAAAACGTAAATAATGTAAAAACATTAAAAAGGTGATTTCATCATTAAAAAAAAAGTTCACGAAAAGGTTTTGATATATCTACTTACACTGAGGTTAAATAGCTGATAATACTTAACTCCCTTTACTAGGGTAAACTCTTAGGCATCTCCAAATCTGGTTTTGAAACTTTTAGTATAGGGTGAAAGGTAGATAAGGAATTTTTTCAGGTGCTTAAGATAATATTATTTATTATTTATCTTTTCCATCTCAGATCCCGACTTTTGCTCAGAGTTTAATTTGTTTTGAAAAAAACAAATTTTCAAAACAAATTAAAAGAGATTATGATGACAATCTCTAAATAAGTAATCATACATCCTGGTTCACATGTAATTTTTAATACTTTATTAATAATATCTTGTTTCACCGTAAAAGAGTACTCCATATTGGACAATAAATTAAATGTCAGCCTATGAATAAGAGAAAAATTTAGCTGCTGTATGTAGTCATCAGATGCCTTTCCCCTACCCTCTTGATCTCTCCTGCATAAAAACGAGAGTTTTTGTGAGGAAGCATCTCACACCTCTCACACCACTTCTTATAACTATAGAATCTTTTCCAATTTTCTTCCCTGGTTACTACAGTCTTACATCTCATGCTAGGTAACCTCACCTCTCAGTTCCTCCTCTTACTCTCAGAAAACCAGGGTGAAATAAAAGACAGAGGAAGAGGTTCACAGAGAAGATGTGGCCCTAAGAAACGCCAAAGTAACTCAAAATTAACAGGCACTCTCTTCCTACACTATCATGTTTGGTACCTAGCATTCCACTACCAAACAAATCTGCTTTCAAAAAACTGTCCGATGCAAGTTATTTTTCTTATCACTGTCCAGTTAAAAAACAGACACTGTCTATAAGTAAATGAGGGTGGAGTTCGTAGTTGGGTGGCACGTAATAAGGGCTTCAAAAGGTATGTGTGTATATATAAACACATATAAAAGTAATGTACTAAAGATCATCAGTTATTACCCTCCAAGTATAGCCACATTTAGTTACTTCTGTGCCAATTAAAATAGCATTCAAAGAGTAAGAAAGTCCTTTAATTTTCAGCTTATCCTATTTTCTACTGCTTTGATTTAATACAGGAAAAATTACGGAAAGTAAGGAAGTACTTTAAGACTGATGCCTAAAGCTGGGTAGAAGCATTTTCTATTCCTTACTATAAATAGTGACAACTGGGGAGAAACAATAATGTAAACCAAGGTATAATTTTACTGCTTAATATTACCTTGTCCTGAAATTCTTCTAAAGGTAGAAAGGGGAATCCCAGTCAAACCACTGTTTCATCTCAAAAAGCTACACATGCTGACCATAGTACCAGGCATAAGACATATGCCAATTTCTGCTGTACCTCACAAAGTTGTATCTGAGTCTATTTCTACATCCTCTTGGTTGGTCCCCAAGGGAAACAACTATCACCTTATTTGTAAACCCTCTGTGAGAATAGGAATTCCCTAAATTTTATTTACCCTGAGCAAATGACCTTTTCGATGTTACGAACTGTATGTAAAATTACTAATTGTCAACAATTAGAAAAGAGAGACCTAAAGTTTCTGTCCCCCCAAAGAAGATGGAGTGCTTCTGGCTTTATGGAATACTGCACATCCTAGCATAGGAAGGGTGAAATATTTAGGGAAAACTAGATGAGGACATCAGAAGATATCCTCTCAGGTAGCTGGTAGAGGATAACTACATAGATCTGGCGGAAAGGAGGCAGAGAATTGGGCATTCTTTCATTTATCTATTAGTTATTGAGTATCTATTCTGTGCTCAGCATTCTTCTATATGATGGGGATTCACCAATGAGTAAGATTGGCAAGGATCCACAGGAAGAGTCAGACAACAAAAATAACTTCAGATGGCAATAAATTCCATGAAGACACTAAACAAGAATGATAGGATAAAAAGTGCTGGAGTCATTTTGATTAGTTGGTTAAAGAAGGCCTGTGGGAAGGTGGTGTTTGAGTTGAAACTAAAATGACAAGAAAGAATCAGTCATAAGAAGATCCAGGTAAATACTTAGGGCCGAAAAATAAACTGCATAAAAGAAAGAGGATGCAGGGAACACAGGGGTCCAAGCACAGGAATCCTTTGTAGACATTTACCATCTTGACATCTAGACAGAGTCAGCTAGATCAAGGGCCCTTAGTAGGTTCTGTACACTCAGATGAACAAAACTAGCTGCCTAAACTTTACATTGCCAAGTCCAATAAAAACAAAACCGAAACAAAATAAAAAGTTAAATTATTCTCATTGCTTTTAAAAAGACTGACTTGAAGACAATTCAAAGAGATCTAGACGAATAAGGATAGGGACTGATTTTGAGGCTATAGCTAACTGAAGCAAATGTCAAATCCTTTGGTAGCAGCAGGAGGCAGCGTTCTGACTACTCTGCAGAAGAAAGAGCTCCAGCTAGGACCCATCCCCTGGATGACCCTGGGTTTCCCATCTGCCTCCTTTCTGACCGCTTTCTCTTCCCAGGACCTTTCTAGCTGGTTCATTCTTTAGCATTCTGCTCTAACACTTCTCTTTTCTCCAGGCCTACTCCTGCCCCTCCCAAGCTTGTCTGTCGTAAAGGTTTACTATTTACATATTCAGGAACTTTTGAATACATCTGTTTTACAGTAGTTTTCTTTCCAAAAGATTGTTTTTATCCATATCAGCAAAATAGACTATATAAGGGCTGTCAGGAGGCTTTGGAAACAGTCTTGTTATACAGAACCAGATGTTAAAATGGCATTTGTGAAAACTGAATTTTACCTGTGTAGAATTTATTATGTGTTCTCTCTTCACATAATATTATCTTATCGTCTCATTTTTATGTGTGTCCTTTTACTGAATGGGTATATTCAAATGCAGCTGACTATAGGCTACCAAAAGATTTAATTCATCCACTACTTTCGAGTTATACTGCTCCAAAAGAAAAAATACACTTCTAATTGTTTGCTACTGACATAGCATCATTTACTGCCCAGCACAGATGAAAAGAACCCACTTTTTGGTCCTGATATATATGACTGCTTATATGTGAGGATGGCCTTCTTCTCAACTTATCTGAAGACCCAGAGACAAATAAATGCTCAGCCCTTTATTGCCCAAGATGTATTACCTTCAAATGCCATAAAAATCAGTACTTCCTATGAAGAAAATGGGAGGAAAAGTAGAAAACTGAAGAGCCCCAGCTCATTAAACTGGAGAACAGTTCTCTTTTCAATGTATATGGAAACAAGTCATTTGGGCTTTAGAAGCTTCTCAGCTTAAGTTTATCAGACATAATCTTACACATGGTGGTGAATTAGAGTCAAACTGTTGAAATAGTAAGATATTACTGGTACTATGCTTCAGATTCGTATTTGTATAAACATGATTTTGTGAACAGGACTGGAAACTGAATGTGGAATATTATTCTGATGGCAAAACGTATTCCAAGTTCCAAACTGCCATCCAAATTATTTTGTGCTGTGAAATGGATTTGCAAATTAGAAGCTTACAAAGACAGAATGTGTCTTAGTTTTTCCTCCTGTTAAGGTAGAAAATCTTTACATGTAACAAGGGCTCAGTGTGTACCTACTCTGCATTCTGGACAGGTTCCTGTGGGGAGTACATAACACAAGCTGATACAGTTCCTGTCCTGAAAAAATACAGCTTGAGAAAATAGTATACACGTATTTAACATAATTAGAGGATAATACAATGTTGTACGTAATTAAATGCTAACAAAATTATCGTCCATTCTTAACAGAACTCCACTGAAATCAAACTAACCTAATGTTAGCAAGTGGTTAAATATGGCAAGCTCAAAATACCTTTTACAGTCAACTCATGTCTTTACAAGCTTGGCTAATTTCACTCTGTCTAATTCTCCATGGCTGCCCATACAATTGCACTACCGAGACTAGAAGATGCCCCAGGTGACTGAATGAAACACTCTGCATCCCTAGGTATAATTTCCCCACATTGCTAGACAGATCTAGCTAAATTTAACCACTTAGGATGAGATGACGGAATTGCAGTGAGAACAGTTTCAAGCAAAGCCGAGGATGCTTTGGAAAAAGAAGAGCCCTTCTCAAGGTATCGTGAAGACAAGGAAACAGCTGGCTAACAGGACTGCTTGGGGAGCAGGGACGGACCTATTGTGTCCACTCGCCAGGTGTTCTCCTCTATGTTTCTGGCAGAGCACAACAGGGAGTGGTTTTGTGCTCTCTTCCCTTCTCTGTTCTGAAAGGTTCCTGTTGAATGGTGGCCCCTGGAGCTGGGCAATGGGGCAGTCCAGCAGGTGCTCTTCATTCAGCAGGGAGGTCAAGTTCAGGGTTTGTTTTGAATTTTGATGATAGTTTTCCTCTTCATACCAAACACTGATCTGTTTTCCATGATGATGTTTCCTGTGGGTCATTCTGTCAACAGTGATAATATGTGACAGCGAACCAACAGCACCACTGCAAGGACACCACAGCCCTGTTGCCAGGCACATTGAGAAGCACCTGCTGGGAATCCGGAATGCAGTCTGGGCATATAGAAAACAGTCTCTACCTTAGAAAGATAACTTAATCTTATTTTCAAAGAGAAACTCTCTCTTCTTAGCCAATAATCAAAACGACGAAGACAACGGAAATAATTCCAGAGGAAAGCAAATCCATGACACAGATAGAAACAACCTCAGCTACTATTTTTACTCAGAGCTTGGTGATTGAGCAGTCTTTTCTTATACATATTTAAGGGCATTCTTTTCTCTGTAAGTTCGTCAAGTGCAATATTGACTCATCATAAATTCTTTTCAAGTCTTCCTGACTCTCTTAAAAAATTCTAATTTTACTAAAGCACAAGAGAAGAGTGAGACTTTGAGATGACTCATGTCCATTTCTGTCTGGTAGCTAAACGTTCTCAAATTGCACGTAGGCTTCCTAATTTTCTGCATAGCTAAAATATCCCTTAACTATGTCTAACCACCTTTGCTACTAACTCCTCTTGTTTGGCCTATTCCAAAATGACTATACTTACAAACTACAGGCCTAATATGCCCCACTAATCACATAGATGAACTATAATTTCTTATCCTAGGCAAGAGTCAGTCAAACTAGGTTAGGGATGGTAAACAAGTTTGAGTTTGAGTTAGCATGCCAATAGGTGGGATTGCCTAGAGAGATGAGTTGAAAATAATTCAGAAGCCAATCCCAGTGCAGAGGAAATAGGTACTACGTAGTTTCCATGAACAAGGGAATTGCATTAGACTCCACTGACTTTCCTCAACACCAGATAGCCAGTTTTACTCAAAGAAATAAAGCAAGAAAATTGATCAAAAACTTACTTGGAATTATGAATATGAAAAATAGACTTTAATACTAAGTTTTTTCATTTAGCAGTATTGACATTGTAAAGACTTGGCAAATATCTGAGTGAGAGTAGATCATGCTTAGAGGGCAGAAGTCAGAAACAGAGCAGATACATCTCTCAGATCATTCTACTTTGCTCTAAAACTATGTAATGTAAAGATCTTGGTGAAACAGTATAGATCTTCAATTCAGCTTAGTAAAAATTACTATAACAGAGAAAAAAAAATGTAAAAAAATTTTGGCAGATATCTGAAGTATTAAATATGAATTCACAATTTAAAAGTATACACACACACACACACACACACACACACATGCTCTGTTCGTTGAAAGTTTCTGGTAGCAATGGCTTCCAGACATCAGTGAACACATCTTGCACCCGTATCTTGGTTTCTAAATACCATTCATCAATAGAAATAAATATGACTCCTTGGATAAATGACTGATTCCAGATCTGGATTAGGGAAGGTGCAATGTAAGTCTAGAATCTTGTTCTCAAGGTCAACAGTGATGCATGGAAAAGACATACGAGCCAGTTTTAAGAGGCTCTCAACTGTTCAAATAATTTGGTCACCAAAAAGAAGAATGACCATAACTGATTATATGACTAATTATAAAGTTTGTGTTCATTTTGATACTAGAGATAAAGAAAGAACATAAAATTAACACACATAAAATATATGCTATACTTAGAGGTGACTTTACACCAATTTCATGCTCTGAAAATTGACATTTGAATGGAAAAAATCAAACAGCTATCCTGCTTTTAAAGCAAGGACCAGAGTTCATCTCTATCATGTTGAGGGAAAAGCATTATTAGAGAAAAACGCCAGAGATCAATGTAGAAGAAATGAGAAAATCACCACTCAGCAACCATAAATGAAAAAACTGATTCAGAAAGCCAGAATGATCAATGAGTATAAAAACGATTAGGTCAAAATTTGATAATGCTAAAGTATCAACCCAAAGTTTGCTTGCTAATATTGACGGGGAAAATCTCATAGTCATCATCTCAACTAATTGAACAAATTTAGTGTCACTAAAATTAGGATAATCTGACATCATGTACTTCTTACATGTATATGTAATATGAAGTACTCAGCATTATTTATAAATATGCCACAAATGTTTTATGTGAGTTTGATTAAGCTTTGACATTAAGCATATAGTTTACAGGAAGTACAGAGGATAAAGGGAAAAGTTAAAAATCACCACCAGTAAACAGACAAATGAAGAATGTGGTACCTGTCACAACAAAATCGATCTAGTTACCTTAAAAAATAATGTCAGGAAAGAAAATAAAAACAAAGTTGGAGCTCTTTCAAAGATTAAAAGACACAAATCAAATATAAGAAAGTTGCTTAGCTATTAGTTGAAAAGTTATAAAAATATTGACAAGACAATTGGGAGAATGAATAAATATTCAATATAGATGTTATAAAGAATTACTTTCTCTTAGGCGTGATAATCGTATTGTGGATATATATGAATCTGCCCTTAGTGAGAGATGTCTAGTAAGTGTGTAGTGGTATCTATCTATTTGGGAAAACAACATTAGTGGCAACTATATCCAAATGTTAACAACTTCTAAATTTTGGTGGTGAGTACACTGGTGATCATTATTCAATTCTCTCAACTACTCTGTATTAGAGGAAAATTTAAAATAAAAAATATAAAAAAATCAATATAATGTTAGCTTCTTAAGGTGGATAAAAAGCCTGAAGCACAAAGAAAAATGGTTAGACTCACAGAGGCCTTTTATCTTCACAACAGAACACAGAGCCCCGCATATGGCAAGAGGATTCTATCGCATTCTTGACTCCTTGATGATTTCTTCCGTCTATATGCCATTGATAAAATATTAGGGGCTTTGGTTCTTGACTCATTAAATAGAGCATATTCTCACTCCAATGTGACCTGTGCTAGGGCCAGTTTAAGGAGCAATCTGTCATGAGATCATTAATACAGCGACTGGCTAAGAAGGTGAAGATATTCATCTAAAATTAATTTCTTGACCTTTTCCACGAGGACCTGGAAGGGAATATTTTAGATTTCGTAACTGGGGGAGCAGCTCCAGTTACACCCTGCATTTCCCAAATGTGGTTATTAGAGAAACAGAGCCAAGAAGCGGGGATGCAGGGAGCAGTGAATGTTTCAGGAACCCTCTTGTTGAGGGAATGCCGCAGGCTACCTGTGAAGGGTTGTTTGGAGAGAAGCGAAGGAGGTTACTCACCAACAGCTAACCTCACGTATGGCCTTCACCAACTCTATGAGGCTAGAGAGAGGACAGGCAGAAATAAAGTCTAATGGAAACAGGTTGTGGCTGCAAAACCTTTCAGAAGACTCAAGCTGCTGTAGGGGTCAGCGTCAAATGATTCGACCTTAAGCCAGCACAGCAAGAGCTATCTAGTAAATGAGACAATGCCTTACTTTCATCATAGTCAAAGACAAACAGGAATACAAAGCCAAACATTTAGCAAATGCCAGTAAACTCTGAGTCAGGAAGGCAAATTCTCAGATTCATGAGTAGCCTTTACAGGCAACTCAGCGATGCCATTTCAAAGGTGAAATAGATATAATAAGAAATCCTCTGATCCTCAGAGAAACACATTTAAAAATGAAAAACCAATACTTGTCTGCCCTCCCCTCTCATCTCTTGGTAATCTCCAAGTTGTGGAGAGCTTCGGGAGTACATATAGGGACCAGTGAAGATTCACAATAATTTCTTCTTCTTCTTTCTCTTATTGTTTCTAAACCTTAACCTTTTCAATGATTGCTAATATGGAATGAAATTTTGATTTCACAACGTCTTTGCCACATAGCCCGTGATGCACACTTTAAGAGGGGACAAGAAGTCACGAAAGTGGTGATCTGAATGATCTAAAATGTGTTTTTGAAGGATGCTATGGCCTTGTCATCACTCTGCACGTTTGCAGATTGAATTTTAGAACAAACACTGACGACCACATATTGGCTAGTCACCAGGCAACACAGAATCTATAAAAAGTAAATATACATGAATATGACCTAGTATATATATAGTAGCTGTTCTATAAGGGTTAAACTAAATTCACTTAAATTTAACCTGAATTGGAGAAGGGAATAGGCCAGTGGGTCTCTGCTAATTCATGAGATAAAGGAGCTAGGGCTGGGGTGTAATGATGCAGTACGTTCTAGCATCCTTATCATAGTACCTGACTCATGAGTTTGTTGTGAGAAATAACAGGCGTAGCCAAATACAGTTCATTTAGCTCATAGGAATTATGCCTACTCATGCTCACAATAAACAAATAAGTATTATTTTTTCCACTGTGATTATGAGAAACCTGAATCGTAGAAAAGACAGGGTAAGCAACTTGCTCAAGGTTACAGAAACATGAAGTGATAGAAGTAGGATTTAAACCCAGATCTCTATGAATTCAAATTTAGGTCTAAAGTTCTCCATTTATCAAGATAAATATTTCCTCAGAGGTATCATACAGTGTCTTAAATTCCCACCGTGATAAAAGGGCACTACAGTATCATCTACGATCAGCTTATTTTACCAGCCATGGATACCCGCTGGGAGCAGCTATGTGGAGAAGGAAAGTGTTGATCCTGAGTAGACATTTCAGAAGGATCTCTATGTTCATAAGAATGGGAAGATTAGGAAGGTTTTTGTAGAAGGAGGTCTTGGAGGTTTTAGGATAGACTACTGGGCGAGGGGACAAGTAGTAGATGGGGATGGAAATTCCGGCAGTGATAGTAAGAATACAACATACTCTAAAGATAGTGCTTAAGTTGTTGCTCAGTTCTCTATTTTCTACCCGAACCCCTGTGAGACTCAGGGATCACCAATCAGATCGCAGAGACTGTCCCTTACATTGTATCTTTTTATAATGCAAAAGTTGGCCAAACTCATTTAAAATTTTAGAAAATGTAGCATTTAGAAAAACATGAAAAAATTATCTGCCAAAATTTGACAACTGTTAACATTTTTATCTGTTTCTTTCCAGCTTTTTTTTTTTTCTCCCTATGCCTATAATTTGGGACTTTTGAAAACCAGTTCAGATGATAAAACTTGCACACATTTGAATCTTGTTTTCTGTTACATTACAAGCATTTTCTACGTTATTTCTCTATAGGATTTCACAGTCTGAAATCACAGCCAAGTTGTTTCCCCCTCCCCGACATAAGTGCTTCTCTCTCTTTTACGTATTCTCTGTTGCCCTCTTCCCCACCCCATCCCTGCCAAAGCAGCGGTTAAACACTGTAAATGATTGGTCGGGGGTGTAATCATCATCACAAGGACCCTAGGAGCTGGACCACAATCTCACAAACCATGGCTCTCTAGTGCAAGAGGTCACTTTGGACTGACTGCCCGTTTTTCTCTACCTTTCTCTTCTAAAGGCTAAAAAGGTAATGAACCAAAAAGAAGAATAACATAAAATGAAACTTTCTGAGGTCATGCTGCTGACCTATTACATTTAGCTCCCTCTAGGGAGGGGGTACATTATCCATTCTACTCAAATCACTTGGGATATCTGGGCCAGGAGCCCCTGGAACGTGAACAGCAGGTCAAAATGTTATGGCTCAATCATTATTCAATCTTTGCAATAAGAGTGGATTATAAATCCATTTTTATATTAGTGCTGTATTGCAAAAGTCACCTCCAATGATCTATTTACCAATTCAATCTGTGTTTCTCATCACAAGTGAATACTAAATAAACAAATAGGCATAATACAATAAGAACTCTTGTTCTCTGACACACTGAAAAAGATGATTTTTAATACTGAAAAAGAGGCAAATTTCATAGGTTAAAATAGGAGATTTATCTCAAATTCACTATTGGTCTTGCAAGAGAAACCAACGCTGTTGACATACTTTGTTGTCATTGTTGGTGCTTTTGGTTTTATTTTTATTTTGTTTTTGCTTTTTGGTGGTGATATTAAAAAATCAATGCAAATCAAGTATTTGGGTTTCACTTTTGCCTCTTGAGGATGTATGAGAGAGAGACCCTTAACTGTTCAAATTACACAAAGAGATGAAAGAAGAAGAATTACCAGAGCTTTCTGTGAATTAAGATTTGAAAGTTCATCCCCAACAACATGAATGGTGAAGAAGAGCATATCACTATATCCAAACACATTGTATGAACATAGAGATTTACAAAGTAGATGGCTTAGAAATGCTACTCATTTTGTAAATATCTCTATTTTTTTAAAAGAGAATATTTCTTTAAATATCATTCTCCATTGAAAAATGTAAATATAATATATGAAAATGGACAGTATGGATTTCAAGAATATGTCTATAAGAAAAAGCAGGATATACATGCAGTCTATGTAATCTGTTATTGCCAGGATAGATTTCTAGAATTCTGTCCATATGACATAGTGCCTATGCTGTAAACAACCCTAATTTTACCTCTTCATTCAAGATTATGCCTGTAAATTCAATGTTATAACATTAGTGGCCAGCACTTGGTCCACATAATGCAGCCTTATGCAAGAATGCCATCTTCTCGTGGTCATCAGTGCCCAGGTACACAGTCTAGGTACACAGAACAGTTGTTTGTCAACTTCTGTTGGCAGCTTACTTACTTCTATGATCCATTAATACCTACAATAAATCAATAACCTCAGGGCCAACCACCAACCCAGTGGATGTCAACTTTTGTGTTTTTTAGAGTGGTGGTGTGTGATGGTGAAGGCGGAAAGGAGAGACATATTACAGTCAGCTAGAAACATCTAAAAAAAATCTTTAGGTCCTGCTCCCCTGCTTTGATAGGCAGGTAAGGTGGAAGGGGTCATGAATACACATTACATTTACATTGTTAAAAGCTCCAGAGACAATTATGATTAATTTCCTACGGTAAGTACCACTGCCTTAACCATCAAATGAAATGCATCAGAACAAGTCTTTAGTAATTGAGTTTAAGATATAGCTCTTGCATTACCAACTCTGAGTCTGACGAGTTGGTCATCTATCTTAATAGCTCCATGTCTTAGTTCCTTGTTTCTCAACTGCAAAATAAAAGTGTTTTTCACTTTCAGGTTGTTTCCAGGATTAAATATGTGTGTACTTAGAACAATACCTAATACATAGTTTGCACCCAATGAATTTTATTTTCACAAAAATGTTATTATGGTGTGAGAAGAAAAGGGCTAAGATTCCTTTCAAAATCTTCCATCTCTCAAATATAAATCTCTAGTTCGGGTCTCTCTAATGAGCTCGAGATCCAAATCCTCCCAACTTCCCATGGGTCTTGGATGTCTCAATGGCCCCATAAACTGAACTTAATCTCTGCCTACTCTTAATTAAATAGTTGTTCTTCCCACTTCTTAAAGGGCCCCAGTAGTCTTCTAGTTACCCAAGCCAGAGACCTGAGAACCTTCTGAACACTTCCTCCTCCCTCTCCCAATTAAAATATTTAATGTTACCATGTCCTCTTGATTCAGGCTCCTAAATATCTCTTGAATATATGTCCTCTCCAATTTTTATGCTACCACAGTGTTAGGCTATCATATTTCTCACCTGAATAATACTTCTCTGTTTAACCAGTATTTGCCAGGGACCAGGGTATGGGGTAGGGGTTGACTACAAAGGCATCGCATGAGGAACTAGGGTGGGGAGGGGCTGTTGGAACTGATCTGTATCTTGATCGTGGGTTTAATTACCATGACTATGCATTTTTTTTAAACTTTATAACAGAAAGAATGAATTTTACTTTAGGTAAAGTTTAAAAAGCAGGAAACAAAACGTACAGAAACCACCACCCAAATTCTCTTCCCTTACTTCCCCATGCCTTTGAAATAGGAAGAAACATCTGAGTGTGGCCTACAGAGCCCCTCAGCATCTGGTCCCTGCCTACTTCTCCAGGTCCCTCTCCCACCTACTCCCCCTGGCTCTCTCCACACTAGCTGCATTCGTCTTTGTTCCATCCCCTCAAAGCACTGCTCTTCTCATCCTAGAACCTTCATGTCTGTCCACAATGTTCTTCTCCAGTTCCTTCCACCTTTTGGCAAGTTAACTACTATACATCCACTAGATCTCAGTTCAACTATCACATTCTCAAAGATAGCATGGCAAGAAATCTTAAGGAACTCAAGGCATAGAGAACAGATTTTTGTATCAATGAAAATTAAAATCACCACCACCACCACCACCTTAGTGGAGGTGTTACAGAAAGGATGGATGAGCTATCGTATGGATTATGTCCCAATATGCAACACTGTTAGAACTTTTTTGGTACTTTTTGTCAGTCCTAAGGGCACCCTGTATTTACCTTCATAGCATTTATCACAGTGTTGAATCACATCGTTGACCTGTGTGATTTTTTTTTTTTTTAATTATAGCAGGTCTCCACCACTAGATTGCAAGCTTCACGAAGTCAGAGATCATAGCTATCATCCCACCATTATGTTCTCCTAATTTCTAGCACAGAGACTAACCAAATACATAATGAACAATGAAATGAATGAATGGTGATATTTTCAAAAAGCACTGCAAAGCCAATACTATTCGATCACTTCCTTCAGACTCTTTCACTTTCTCAATTCGAATCCAATGTTCAGTGATTTAAGGCCTCCAAACATCTGCTTTGTCCTGTCTTCTGCATGCTATTTTTTTAACCCTTTTTGTAGGCTGAAAAATGAGCCTCTGACAAATATCCACATCTTAATCCCTAGAATTTATAAGTTTTACCTTCTATAAGGAAAGGAGGAAAAAAAAAAGGTCTTTTGCAGATATAAATTATGGATCTTGAGATGAGATGTAGGCCCTAAGAGCAATTGTCTATGTCCTTGGAGAGGCAGAGGAAAATTTCACACATACATGTGAAGAGGGAGGCAGAGACTGAAGCAAAACAGCCACAAGTCAAGAAGTATTAGCAGCCACCAGAGGCTGGAAGAGGCGAGGAAACAGACTCTTCCCTACCGCCTGCAGAGAGAATGCAACCCGGCAGACATCCTGATTTCCAGTGACACTGATTTTAGACTTCTAGCCTCCAGAACTCTGAAAGAGTAACTTTCTGTTTGTTTTTGTGGCTAATCTGTTACAGCAGGCATCAGTAACCCATTACTCCCCAGAGCTTTCTGATTCTAACTCTTCTAAGACACACACAATCGTCCCCTCTGCTAGTACTACTCTCCCCTCTCTTCCTTTATGCCTTCAAGGTTGCAGTTCCTATCTGCTCCCACAGAAAAGGATTACTATAATGGAAAGAATATAGTTTCTAAAATGAGACAGATCTGAGTTTTAATCCTGACTCAAGTAGAAATTGTATGATCTTGGGGAAATTAGTCAATCTTTCTGAATATCAGATTCCTCAGCTTTAAAGTGAGTGCAGTAATCTTTATATTGCTGTGTTAAAAGTACTGCTTGAAATATCCAATGAAGAAAAATGCTTTCAAAATGCTTGGTGTGTAATAAGTGCCTAATAACTTATTTCTTTCCTCTTACTTCCAATTAACTGACTAAATTAATCCTACTCAAAAATCACCTTTGTAGAGCAACAGTTCTGACTAAACTACCTGGATTAGCATCCCTATGAATCTTCATCACCCTGTTACTCTCTCACCCCTTAGCTCATTTTAGTTTCTTCATAGCCCTAATCTCAGGGGCATAGTACACACATGTACATGTGTGCTTATGGTCTGCAAGGCACCCTACCAACTAGATGTAAGTTCCCTGAGGGCAAGGACTTTTCTGCTATTTTCATTTCTGTACCTCAGAGCCTAGAAGATTACCACATACAGACAAGCTGACCAGTCAGTGTTTTTGAGCGGGTAGATTTTTTTTTTCTCAGCTAGTTGTTCAGGGTTCACTTCACTTTTCTGTGGAGACCCAACTTAATAACTTGAAAGTTTTTAATTGAAAGCTGCCATTGTGCTATTTCAGAACTAAGCTCAGAAATGAACAATGGAAACACACTTTTACAAAGGTACATGAAACCAACAGCCATTATAGAGGTGATTAAAAAATCATAACTATGTCTCCATTATACATAATCTTAACTACAGACCTCACAAATAGTTAGCCTTTTATAAGCATACCTATGCAAAAAACACATTATAGTAACCTTTGATAAATGCCCAGATGTCAGCAGCTATGTCACCATTATTAGAAACTATGATCATCAGCATAATAGAATATTCTGCTTCATTTTTCCTTTCTAACAACTGGGCTCCACGTTCTTTCAAATTCTCTCATTTTGTCTTTTAGTCAGTCCAAAAAAAAAAAATTCAAACATACATACTAATATTATATTTTACGCCTAAATCATTCCAATCCTTTTGGAACCTCCTAGAGATTTTCTTAACAACTATTATCCCCATAATTCCTAAATATGTCACAATGTCACGTGGGGCATTTTGCAGGCAGTAGCTAAATCTTTAGGAACCAGGTTATTTTAAGTTAATGGAGATGTAATTTTCCTAGGCTAAATTCTAGAAATTTAAGTTACAGTACACTTATTTTTCCGAGCAAATGTTGACACCATTTTCTCTTTATTATTGTGATTTGTTCTCAGATGCTCTCCTCTCCTTTATGCACGGAAAATACTAGCTAAATATCCTGTTGATCTTGGAAAGGAGTGTACCTTATATTCCTTTTAGCCTTCTTAACTCTTTCCTTTCAAACTAGAGGAAAAGGGAGAGAAATGTTTGGAATGGCTTTTTTGAACTTTTACACTATCTCATCTTTAGGACAACGAGAATAAGTTAAAAAGAAGAAAATAAGAAAAAGTGGAGGAAGCAGCACCAAGCGGAAATGAGTGAGAAGGGGACACGCTCTTATAGAGTACGTATGGCACTTGGAGCCACGTGGAGGTGTGTTTTAATCCTGACTTATTAGTTATGGAGCTCTAGGCATCCAGCCCTGTGAGGATCAGATTTCTCCTCTGAAAAACTGAACAATAATAACTGCATCATGGGGATGGTCTCAGCAAATGTTGATTTCACTCTTCCAGTCCCTTCTTTGGAATCATTCTTGCCTCCTTCAACAGTTTTCCCCTCCATGATCCACCAAAATAATCCTAAATAACTTAAAAGGTACATGTTGACTTCTCCCCTGCCATCTTGGTCTCACACCGCCTGAATTGCACAAATTCCAAGGATCTGCTACTTCAGGCAACCTTACTTTAGCCCCCATGATCTTCCCCTTAGCTCTCAAAAGATCTAAAGCCATAATCCTCACCTCTTTAATTCTAATTGTATGTCTGCCCTTCTATCTCTCCATACCCTGCCTGTTATTTGCCCTTTTTTCACTGTTACCTCTAGTCAGAATTCAACTCTTCCATAGTTTTGCAGGCAAGCGTCCTGGGACTATTTCTCTCTCACTTTGGAATAAATACTTCCACTCAGCAAATATTTAGTGGCTCCTATTACCTGCCCATCAGTGATCCAAGCACAAGAAATTTAAAGATGAACAAAATTGATCAAGACACTGCCCTCAAGAAGCTTTACTTACGTTTTAGTGGTAAAAGATAAAGGAAAACCTGACTATAAATATATTGCTAAGTAGTGATTAAGAAGATGCACAGGGGGACAGAGAGCATAGGGGTGGCACTGTTTTAGACTGGGTTGCTGAGAAAGCCTCTCCAGGAGGAGAAGTGGATGATGGAAGCACCATGCAGATGTCTGGAGGAAGAGAATCCCAGGACAGTGATTTTCTTAATCACTGCTTAGCAATAAATTTATAATTATATTTTCATTTATCTTTCAGCACTAAAATGTAAGTAAAGCTTCTTGAGGGCAGCCTTTTGATCAGATGGTTCATCTTTGTATTTCCTGTGCTTGGATAACTGATTGGCAGGTAACAGGACCCACTACATATTTGCTGGGTGGAAGTATTTATTCTAAAATGGGACTAACCCAGAAAGAGAAAAACAAATACCATATGCTAATGCATATATATGGAATCTAGAAAAATGGTACTGATGAACCTAGTGGCAGGATAGGAATAAAGACACAGACATAGAGAATGGACTTGAGGACACAGTGGGGGGAAAGGGAGGCTGCGACATAGTAAGAGAGTAGCATTGGCATATATATACTACCAAGTGTAAAATAGATGGCTAGTGGGAAGCTGCTGCATAGCACAGGGAGATCAGCTCTGTGCTTTGTGATGACTTAGAGGGGTGGGATAGGAAGGACAGGAGGGAGGCTCAAGGGGGAGGGGATATGGGGATATATGTGTACATATAGCTGATTCACTTTGTTGTATAGCAGAAACTAACACAACATTGTAATGCAATTATACTCCAATAAAGATGTATTAAGAAGTTAATTAAAAAATAAAATAAAATGGGATTAACCACTTCCACCATGCACACTCCATTCTGCATCTGTTACTTCCTCATTCTCTCATACTTTCACATCTCCTATACAAATGCTACAGCTGTCTTTCTGTACATCTGGGCTTCTGAGTTCTGCCTGAGACAAATCACAAAGATGAACTGATTGGCCCTACTGCAAATTATTACCAAGAGTGTCTGGAAACTCTGACAAAGCCTGGTAAGGAGTATGCACTCAACACATTTTTGTTGAATGAATGAATTTTACAGAATCCTATGCCTGACCATACTTTCCCCAAAACAACTGTTACCATAAATCTCATCATAAACTCAAACTAACAGCTTCAGGATTTAGATCCACAAGATTCTCTTTTAATGTTACATTTTTAAAAAATATAAGTTATTCTTCTTTATACACATTAAAGAAGGGAAAAAAAAAAAAAAAAAACTTTGAGAGGCAGTTTTCCAAAACCAGAAAGTATTATTGAAAATTATTCAAGTTCAATTTTGAATAAAATCCCCTGAGGTTCCTGTAAAATCTCTACTGAATAAGTTCACAATTCTGAGAGTACCATTTTTAGTATAATCTTCTTTTGGCTTACTTGGTAATTCACCATTCTGAAATAGGAGGGTGTGAAGATTAAGCAAAAAAGTCCTACTTGAGCAAAGTCCCTAACTTTGGATTTTAGAAAAATTCTGGTAAAACTTATTCTTTGTTACAAGTTAAGTTTGGGGAAAAACTTCTTCTCTGCGTTTCCTGGCAGTGAAATCTGGACCTGCTAAATAGTTCTGGGTCATCAATTGCCTGCTTAATCCAAAATGCCTCCAAACTAATGCAGACATAATACTTCCCTCAGCAAAGTTCTTTCTAAGTATTTAGAAAACTGACAGAATCACTGTAAACCAAAGTAATTTTAGAGAATTTCCTCATTAAGGTCCTCAATCGCAAAACATGATGCTAAGAAAAAGAATTTAAAGTCCTTCCTTTTCTTCCTAGTCCATTTTATTGAGTCCCACAATGGGATACTCACATAACTCATCAATTATGGATCAACTTTAAGGGCAAGATGAGCCCTTTGTTGGTAGGATGTATACTTGGAATTGCTTTCCTTGTAGTGTACTAGAAAGAACCAGAGGCAGTCCAGTGTGGGGCATTGTGCCCTTTGTTGGGATGGAGACTTTGGTCCAAATGTTTTAGAAGAAAGCTAAGGGAGGTGGAGAAATATCCTCAACTTCTCCCTCATCCTTATCCCAACGTCGGTCACAGACATCAAATCATCCCTACCCTGAACCTGGTTAATTATGTGATAAAGGCATGCATTTTCAGGATGGTTAAACAGTATTCAGAGGTATGTCTTATGGCCCTGGAATAGAGCTTTGTTAGTTCACTCATCCAATCATTTTTTCAATGAGCATTTCTTGTGTACCTATGCCAGGCGCTGTCCTAAGCATTAAGATATAAAGCTGAAAGCCATTTTATGCCTGACCTTAATGAGCCCATGATTAAAAGAGAAAATAGACCTATAAAAAATGGAAATACTAGTATGTTAAACTCCATTTTAGATATCTTAACATGGTGTTAAGAGAGCACAGAGGAAAAATCAACTTACTTAGAAGCCACTTAATGGTTTCACTGGGGGCTAATATTTGATTCGGGTCCAGAGGCTCTAGCCTAGAAACGCAGATGAGCCAGGTGAGCTACTTTGGTCAAAACGTTAAAGCGTGTCTCTCATATTGGCCTAATCCATGCAAGTGGACTTCTGCTTTGGCTTTCCAGGGAGTTGAAGATATAGCCGGAGCCCAGGTGAACTACATGACTCCCTGACACCCTCTCCTGCCTTTACACATACTCTCCTATCATGAGTTCATGGCTAGGTCCCTTCTAACAGATACTTGATCCCGTTAAAAGTCACCGCACAGTCAAGCTGTCACTAACGTGACGTTAGGGGTTATGACAATGCCTGCAGTGTTGCTCCCATGCCCCACTAACAGGACTGGCCTTCCTTAGATATACAAATAGATGCTGGCTCAAAGGCATATACCCTGGCTGAAACCTGACTTGAGTCCATTATCCCTTTTTGTTCGCTCTACATAATAACGTGACTATCCCTCTTGACCCTCACCTTGGGAACCATTCCTGTATTCCATTCAGGTCCCTCCCCTGCCCCACATGGTCTCAGGTCCTTCATTCCTCTGTACCAGGCACTTGTGAGATCCAGCAACCCTGATACTACCCATGAGGCAAAACATATCATTATTTTCAACAAATCGTATTTATAAAGAGACCCCACACAAAGGACGTTGAAGGGTGTCACAGGTTTGAAAGACAACAGAGACTCGGATCGATTATCCCTTGTCCAAGATTGCACACATAGTAGGAATAAAAACTGACCCTCCAAGCCATATTTCCTAACCCTAAATTTCGTTGTCTTTTGCCTGACCACACTGCGTGGACCAGGAAGAGAGGTCGGGCCCCTCTCTCCCAGGAAGTGTAGTGGAGTTCATCTTGTTGAGGTTATAAACCTAGATTAAAGAAACAAAAACTTAATAGGAAAGCAACATAACAATAAAGAGCTAATTTGAAAAAAAAAGGGCAATAAAGGAGAGATTGGGCCAAAAGATTAGGATAAACAAGGCTTCAGACTTGGAAGTCAAGTATGTAGCATGTTCAAGAAGAGCAGAGTACCTCTTGAGGCCTGAAGGTTTTGAGGCAGCTGGAAGATCGCCCAGCAGTCCCACCTTAAGGCTCCAAACACTACGCCACGCTTGGCCATCCATCCAAAAGCAGCAGCAAAATCAGATACAGCTGGGATGAAATAATAGACTTTCTATTTACTAGTCAAGACTAAAGGTGGTCAAGATAGTTATTAGAACTTTAAGACAGAACAGGAGAGGATAGAACTTATGATCGTTTCAAAATATTATTTCAATTGGAAGAATCAGAGAGGATAGCATTTCATACTGAGGAAACTGCATGGACAAAGACACTTGTTTTGGACCAGTTACATAAAACAGAGTAGAAAGTATATATGCAGGTGCCCATTCCAATTTGGACTAACATCTCCTAACTCAGAAATCATTATTAGCATATTTGTGAATTATGCCTCCATTTTCAACTAAAAATGTCTGTTTATTTCAAATGAGGTTGTTTTAGTTTATCACAGTCATTACTAGCTATCAAAAAAAGAGATAATGCTCTTGAATATCCTCAAGTATGTATAAATTATACATACATTACCTAGCAGGGGTCCACTCTCAATCAATATTTTTTTTCAGAATGACATTTCTCAGGAAGGAAGAAGATCTTAGCTAAGCTAACAAATTATTATCCTTCACAGGAGAGCTCCAGACAGAACCCTAATTAATGAATTGGCTTAATAGCAGTTCCTTGTTTATAACTTGTAACATACACACACTTATAAACAGTGGGAAGCAGGCATGCCAGGATCAGCCTTGGAAGTGGGTGTAAAGAGAAAGGAGTGTAGTGTAAAAGATAAAACCAGACAAAGGAGAATAGTTATGTCAAAGTTACGGCAAGAAAACCACCTAAGAGGCTCTATGTCACACAATTGGACTCTGCCTGCACGGCTTAAAAGGAGAGAGGCTCAAAGAGAAGAAAATCTTTTTCTTGTAATCACAAATGCCATTTATGGCGTCTTTGATTCATTTCATGGTCTTAAGGACAATTATTCAGCTTTCATTGCTAAAGGTTCTCCTTAAAACAAAAGACTTAAGAGTAAAGAATTCATTTATTTCCTAGTAGCACTGTACATTAATTTGGAGTGTGCTTTGTTCTATTAGGTGCAATTTCAAATTACTTCCAATCCACTGTGAGGCCATTTTTGCAATTGATAATGTAAGTTTCAATTCATTTTTTGCTGCTTTGCCAAATAAATACAGAAAAATGATGTCTTGGTCATATATAATGATGGTGCTGTTTGGGAAAATAATTAAATGATACCACAGTTGCTATTTAATTATACTGGCTCTGCTGGGTATTTTAAGATTAAGTTACTGTTCTTTTTCACCATTCATTTCATATTTCTGTCATTAATTCCATCAATTCACTGCAGGTTCTTTCACAGACATTTCTCAGTGTTTTGCCCTCTCCTTTTCTCCATACCCCATAAAGAAAGCATGTGACCACAACTATCCAGTTTGCAAGGGTTATGGACTGAAAAAATAATGAGAAATATGTGATCTGACTTGGACCATTTGCATTTTACATCTACTATTAATATTGATAATGACAGATTCTAGAACGGCAGTAATTATTTACCAAATTCACAAAGAGCAAAAACAGCCTCTGTCTAGATTAGGCCAGTTACTCTCTCTGACATAACCCTTCTCTTGCCTGTGTCTAAATCACTCTGTGATACCCACTGAGTTGGACAGGAAGGTCCTTTCCACACCCTACAAAGGCTTTTCTGTGTCACAGAACTCACAATCTTAAAGGTGGATGTCAAGTCTCACTCTCCACCCAGCCCTATTCAATTATATTCTTAAGGGCTATTTGAGTTTTTTCTCTAAGAATTGAAATTAAGAGAGGTCTATATATTTCTCCACATCTCTCAGAAATTACACTAGGCAACATTAGGCAATTATATATATTAACCATGCCTGGCTTATAACCATCTAATTAACTCACATCACCCATAAGTATTTTGGAGCATGTACTTTTTATTCTGTATTGCTCTTCTATAATTCACATTTTCAAAGAATGGCTCAACATTAAGTCTGGGTTGAGTCATCTTAGTCAAAACCTGTTTATGCTAAAAAAGTAGATATTGAATGCCTTGTATGCACTTGGCACCAAGCACTTTAAAAGTATAGATTATTAAATATACATTTTATGTAATAATTTAATGTGATCACTACATACATATAATTTATCAGAAGATTTTACAGATCCAAATTCTTGTCCCACTGTTCTACAGAAAATCCTGTTTCAGGTGATCTTGAACAAGAAGAAATAAACCTGTTGTAGAGAAAATCCTTATAAGAAATTCTGAGAACTCTGTGTGTGTGTGTGTGTGTGTGCGCGTGTGCGTGTGTGTGTGTGTGTGTGTGTTGCAGGGTGAGAAGGAGGTAGAATGCAGTTATTTTCTGCCTCAAAATACTTATAAAATAATCTGTGTTCCTTTCTGCTACGAGCATCACAGGTAAACCCTATGATAGAAATACTGGTGATTTGGTGATGCTTGAACTTACAGCAATCGTTTAGTTGAAATACTTCTTTCATGTTTTCTTCTGAGACCAGTCAAAAAAGCATAGTGTCCTTAGATACACAGAGGGTTGCCTGAAAATGATTCACCTTCTTCATTTCTTAAATAAAATTCATTATCAAGTTTCGTAAATGATTCTAATGCAAGAGTATTAGTTTCAACTAGGCTGCTTCAACCCTATTTCAAGCCTCTGTGGAACTAAACTATAAGAGATCTATTATCACCATTCTTTCTAATTCAGATGAGCTCTCCTGCAGGTTATTGCCAAATATTACTCCAGTTCACTCACTGGAGCTCTTCTTTTATCTTCATATAACTTTGAAGTTCCTTTTGGAAATAAAAGTTTATCTTCCCATGAAACTCAAAGATTTTATAGATGTGAAACAAAGAGCTTGAGATTTCAGCCATTCATTTCAGAATATCTAAACTTTCTATTCATAAAGCTACCCCTGCCTTTTAAATAGGAATAAGAATAAAATTCTACCTTAAACTGAATAAACCATCCCCAACCTCACCACTTAATATTTTTATTAAAATGATGTAATGAAAAAATGAAGAAATTTTAACAGTTAACTGCTAGCGTTTTCCCCCCCTTTGGTTTGCTAAGTTTCTTGACTGAGGCGTCTATTCACACAATTTATTTCAAATGTATCAAGATGTGATTTATGTTGTAAAGTAGTGTTTCTCAAATACTATTCTCCGAAGACGGTATTCCGGAAGATGGTAATAGGTATGTGAAGAAAGGTTCCAAGTTAAATAATATCTGGGAACATGTGCAGAATGTATTCTTCTACCCTCTTTAACATCAAAGCCTATGAGAATATCTGAAATAAAGAAATCTGTTTAATTTTGTTTAATACAGCATTTCTCAAAGATATTTTACTATAGAACACTATTAATTTTTCCTAGTACATAGGCATCCTTAGAACACCGTTTAGGAAAGAAAGCTATAGGAGATTTCCTCCTATTTTAAGCACTGAGCTTTCCAAACACTTTATCTTAAGCTAATTGCTTTAAGAATGTTTTAAAAAATCATTTTAAAAACACTTCTAACTGAAGTACTGTTGTCTTCTTATATCTGGGACATTAGTAGAAACTGTCGAATGATCTCATTAAAAAAACAATAAAAATAACAATGTGAAGTAATAAAATATTCAGTGGTGAGGTTGGGGATGGTGATTACACTCACCAGGCCATATTCATTCCCTGATTTCTTCACTGATTGATTGACTCAATGCATTTATTCAAGATATTCTACGTGGCAGCAACTGTGCTGGGTTACTTTTTATATTTAGTTTTTATGAGGATTTCCAATTCACCAGTCATCATCGCCTGACGTCATGGTTGGCCAACTGTGGCCCACAAGGCAAACCTGGGCCATTGCCTGTTTTTGTAAATAAAGTTTTATTGAAACACAGCCATGACCTTTGTTTACTTATCTCCTATGACTGCTTTTGCACTACAAAGGTGGAGCTGAGCAATTGCAAAAGAGACCATCTGGCTTGCAAAGCCTAATATATTTGCTATCTGGCCCTTTACAGAAAAAATTCACTGATCCTGTCCTACGTCATCTTCATGTTATGTCATATAGTACTTGCAACAAATCTTTGAAGAATGTATTGCTCTCCTTATTTCAGAAATCAGGAAGATAAATTTCAAGCTAGCATGAGCCATTTGCCCCGTATTACTCAGTTAGTAAGAAGTAAATCCAGATTCATATTTACATGGTTGAAATAAATTCCATGGGCTTTCAACTATATTCCAGGCAACATAATGGTACTAAGCAGATTTATGCATTTGGGGAATTAAAACATTGCTAAAATATCTCTGTTATCTCATAGAGTAAGCAAAGTAAATTATATTTTAGAAATCGCCTAGTCTTCTATTTTCATGGATCTTATTAGCACGTTTCAAAACAATGCATTTGTATTCAATTTTGAGTATCTGCCTCTACATCATAGACACTGCTCTGCCTAAATAGCTCTTTTGTTTCATGACTAATAGCTCTCCCTCCCTGGACTCCTCCTTATGCAGACCACATTTTGAGAAACGTTGCTATGTTATACAAAGATAAAACATTCCTATTTTTGACATATGGTTCAATTTTTCATTCTTGTTAAAGATCTGAAAAACTGCATCCCTTTGATGGCTCTCAATTTAACTTAGCATTTGATTTATTTATTTGATTAAATATCTTGGTCTTTAGAGTATTGTTTTTGTTGATTCATCTAAAAAGGGATATTTCACTACTTTATCTTTATAGATTTGATTCATTTTCATTTACTTTTGTTTCTATTTTTTCAGTGTTGAAGGTAGAAAAACAAGTCTTTGTTTTGAAACACTGCGTATATGCTTTGGTCTCTGGAGAACATAAAAGATTTAGCCACTTCTAGAATGGAATAAAGATAAGAGTCGGTACCAAGAGGTTCAGAGAAGCTTCCCAATTCTAATCAATTCACTTTAATAAAAATCTATTGAACATCTAAGTGCTGTAGAGCTATATATGGAACAAAGGACAGTACCTGCCCAAAGGAGGTAACACTCTCCTATGGGGGAGACTTGCTATGCCCTGGGGAAACAAACAGAGGTGGTCAAATCAGCTTTTGCAGAAATGCTATGGGATATCAATGGTCTATAAACCTGTTTATTCTAAAGCCTGAAAATTTCTGATGATCTTTCACTTACATGCAATAGTAATGGTAAATATAAACTAATGCAAAGGTCAACCACAATATTGGTGTCACCATATTGGTGCCAAACATCAAGTTCCCTGACTCTGACTTCGACATAATCTGATGTCCTACCCACTAGGATCGGGAGTCTTTGTCCATTCCTTTTAAATGAATATTTATTCAACCAGTTATTCTATGTCAGTACTTATTAACAATTAATAGGCATAATCATAAGCATTTTTATGAGCTTTGAATAAACTATTTGGAGAGATAGGAAAATAGAATTTTAGATCTGGAAGAAGTACTCAGTATTAACCTTTCACTCACTCAACACAAATTCAATGCCTGCTGTGTCAGCCACTGTGCTTGACCACAGGGAACACATAAATAAGAATCTATCTATGTGTTTGAGAATTTGCTGCCTAGTAAAAAGAGATAAGGGTGTTACAGAAACATAACAAGGTGAGAAAGGAAATCTTAACAGCTAACCCTAAATAGGTACTTTCGAGAGGAGAACTATTTTTGAAAATGTGCCTGGATAAGCTACTTTGTATAGAGAATGAGCCCCAAATCATGGGTGCTTTAAAATACTTGGTGTTTGAGTATAGAGTTAAAATGGCTACAAAAAGTTAAAGTAATGAAAGGAAGGGAGTCATTCAGAAGGCAGTAGAAAGGCAGTTGCTAAGTAGGTGGTGAAATTAGCCGAGAACCTTTCATTGTAGGACAACCACAAGAATATTTAAGAATAGAAATGTCTAATAAACAATCTTAAACTGAGTATGCGCTGGGGAAATCAGAACCCCCCTTGTGACCTATCACATACATGTTTGGTAGGTAGTTGTTTTTCTTTAGTTCATTTTTACTTTGAACATTTGATGAATTGATTGATCTTATGGGAAATGAGAAGGGTCTAAGTTTCATATTTGATTAAATGTTGTTTAGAAAGACAGCTTTCATACTCCAAAGGTGATGTGACCAAGAAACATAAGCCCCCTGGACATTCACAGAAATCTTAAGAGAGTTTGAGAAGGGTTTTAGTTTTCTACAGGGCTATTGGACACAGAAATTCAAGCCAGAAGCCCTTATTTATTGCTTACTAGTATAAGTAATATGTTATTTAAGTGTGCAGTACAAAAACTGAAATGCAACTTAGAAAGCAATGCCTCTTCCCCACCCTGCACATGTGTAGTCATATAACAAATTTCTAGTTAACGTTCTACATACATTACGAACAATGATGGATTATTTCCACCTGGAGTAGAATTCTAGAAGGCTAAGTAGAATAGCAGTGATGTGGAGATCATCTCAAGAAGGACAACAAATAGTACTACACAAGACAAAAATGCACATTAAACAGTAATTGAGTCTTGTTGGATCAAGAAATGCTTAAAAAGATAGCAGAAAAGACTAGAAAGAAATGGTTGTGACTTAATCATGAATTGCCTTAGATTCTAAACTATGGAGTTTGGACTTCATTCTACAGATAAAGTGAAATTTTTACAGAAGGTGGTGATATGTATTAATAGATAAAAATTTAATCTAACAGTAATGATAGATAACAGACAGAGGCTGGAGGAGAAAAAAAAAGAGTAGGTAAGAAAGAATGATGGTCAAAATGATGGTAGTTGTAGCTAAAATGGGAGATCATAATGGTTACCGGAGATATAATGAAGAGAAGAGAAGACATCTGTTCACTTTTCGTGATTCCCATCTGTATAACCTCTTCTAACCTCTTTTTCAAACCTCTTCATTGTTTGAGTAATGTTGGGAACTATAATAGGACTCTACCTCCCGCTTTAGAACTTTATCCCTCCTGTTTCTGGTTCAGGGCAAGGACATGGCACGCAGCTCAACTAATACACTGTTTTCTCTGAGGACTTTAAATCCGGACCGTATAACTCAAAGATAGATAATGAGAAGAGATCTGAGATGGTGGCAACATCATCTAGCATCAGTGGTTTAACAGTGTTTCCTGGAAGAGCTGTGTGTACTCTGTGTCTCCACATTCTCAGCTCCCATTCTCTCCTCAGTCCCCTTCAACTGAGTTCTTATCATTATCTCTTGACTCAAAGAGCATGTATTGAACCCCCGGTGGTCCACACCTTGCTAAAGATAATGGTTCACTTTACAGATTAGCAAGATTTGGCAAGGTTGGCTGCTCCTTAATTTTTGAAATATTTTCTTCGTAAATTTCCAGATGTCCTCCTATATCACTGGAGTCTCATTCTCTGCTTATTGCAATGGTTTCTTTTATGAGAGTTCTCTAAATATGGGATAGAAGGTGGTAAGATTGGGCCTTAAGGAGGAAAGAGTCCTGGATTGGATTTGGTCCTAAGTCAAGTGTCCAGGCAGCTTTAACAGGAAACTTTGCATTAGACATTAGGTCCCATAGTTTAATTTTGCCCCTTGCATGTAGAGCTCTCTTGGCAACTTCATGTGAGAGAAGCAACTGGGACAAGGCAACATTTATACATTTCTAGGCCTTTACCTATAAGATCTTCTTACCTCACCCCAATTCCTAATAATTCCTTATGTCAATGGCTCTTAAATTGATGTGTGTCACACTTCTTTAAAATACAATTTAAATGAAAATAATGGACTTTTTCTCAGGGAAAAGAGTACACACACACTCTTACACTTACACACAACGTTTTGCATAGAATGGGATTCACAGTTTAACTCCTAAGCACATTCATTACAAGTCATCACCCAGCTTATATAGTCATTTGTTACAATACTTGGACCATTGTACTCTGCTTAATTGTTTACATGATTCTTGCTATTAATCTCTGAGGGCATGGTATCTTATTCTCTTATTTATCTTTTTATCCAGAACACCTGAACACTATCTGGCACATTTTGGACACAATAAATGTATATTCAAGGAAAGAATAATTCAATCTCTTAAATTGCTTCAGATAGACAGTATTAGCCAGGTGCCTCATTTTCCCACCTATGCATATTTAATCACCCTGTACTTCACAGATCTTACCTGTGAAGAGGGTATACCATTCTTCTCTTATTTACCAGGGAGTTACATGCACTGCCTCTAATAACAACTCCTAACAGGCACTCTACAAATGTCAAGAGGAAAAACTGTGTTGATGAAATAATAACAATTTATGTAATTTGAGTAAATACATATTCACTTGTCTCCCTGGGCATTTCAAGGAACAGATAGACATGGAGGCATTCCAGAATAATCCTATTCCATCAACAAAGCAAGAACATCATTGTCGGTAAAGATAAGCACCATATCCAATCTCTTTTTTAATAGCATTTCCTTCTGCTTGTTTTCCAGATCTTGGGAAATCCACTTAATCCTCTATGCAAAGACTGAGACAAATGCAGTGAACAAGACAAATGCCTTCACTTCACTGAGACATGTGGGTAACTCTGAATAAGGAAAGGCTTGTTACCCTGTGACTCCTACACTGAGCTTATAAAGAGCATGCACCATGTAAAAATGGATCTCATATTTCACACATCTGAGAACCTTCCAAAGCCAGAGAGTGTTTCCTCCGTGTACAGGATGTCACAGTTGGTCCAGTGCACTCTGTCAGTACACCAACCAGAATGAGTCTAATACCAGACCTAGAGGCGGTGCAGTGGATTCCCAGAAAGACTGGCCTGATGAAACACTAGACCCGAATCCTCTGAACCAAGGACAGCACATGCATAACTTGCTGACTGGCCTCCCGTCTCTCTAGCATGCATGGGACTTGCCTGGCATGTCTGCATCATCCACTGGTGGCCAATTTTCTCATCTCAAGAAGGTACAGCCAGGACATGCAAAGGGGTTCCAGAATGAACCTGCCCTCTGTGCCTACCACGACACACCTGGGAGCACTAATTTTAGGCTCTCCTCAGCTGTGACAGCAAAGCTGCAGCATGTTAATTCATAATCAGTGAAGGGTAAATGTGTTTATAGATTGTATGTTAGGAAGTCAAGAGGAATCTTGCACAGCTTTTCACTTAAGTGTCATCATGGGCTGGGGGATGGCTTCAGGGGAAGTAGCGTTAGGTAAACAATTGTTCTAGGAGGGAAAATGAGTATCTCAGCTGGTCCTGAAAGAAAGAAAGTACTACTCTGGTGTATATCTGGGGACTTCTGTTATAGACACAAAATTTCCATGATATTTCCTTTTGTAAAATTACATAATCCAGATATGTCTAAAAGAACAATTCTAAGTACATTTAAATTGTGGACTATAACAAAGAATAAGTATAAAATATTGAATGCTTTCACTTGTGTAAACTTAGGCAAATTACTTGGTCCCTCTGAACTTTTTTTTAAATTGAAGTAGAGTTGATTTACAATGTTGTGTTAGTTTCAGGTGTACAGCAAACTGATTCAGTTATGCATACAAATATATCTTTTTTCATATTCTTTTCCCTTATAGGTTATTACAAAATACTGAGTATAGTTCCCTGTGCTATACAGTAGGTCCCTGTTTGTCATCTATTTTATATAATAATGTGTACATGTTAATCCAAAACTTCTAATCTATCCCTCCCCTCACCCTTTCCCCTTTGGTAATTGTAAGTTTGTTTTCTATATCTGTGGGTCTATTTCTGTTTTGTATATAAGTTCATTTGTATGGTATTTTGAACTTTGCCTTATATTTTAAAAGGAAGATGGAAAATATGTACCTTACAAGATTTATTTTGCTAGGCACATAGTAGGCATACAAAAATGCTATGTTCACTTCTCTGCTGTCAAGTCTAATAAATTATTCATTTAAAGCTAAAATCCACTGCCTCCACTTCATAACCCATCCATGACTTTCAATAGTGTGTTTGACTTTTATATATTCGCAAACATTTCCCATAATTTACATTTCAACGACTAGATCTGAGGTGCAGAGAATGTATTCAATACTGAACACTGCAATCAAGGCAAGACACCTTACTTAAGCTAACAAATGATTACCCTTCACTGCAGACCTATAATTCATCAATTTGTTCCTTACAGAATCAGAAAGGCACAAACTAAAGCAATTGAGGGCATAAGGACGCAGTAAACTCTGCTCAGATGCTTCCCCAACATCTATCAGTTACTCTCAGCAAGACACATGCCCTGTCTGTCTTCCCTAGCTCAATAATAATAAACAGATTAGGGGTCCATGGAACTGCCTCACACCTACCCAGATTTCCTGCTAACTGTCTAAGGCATCACACGAGCAGGTCTTTCATACTGTTCGTAAGAGTCACTGCCTCACCACAGTTCTTGAGTATGTCAGAATGTAAGCTCTTAGAGTAAGAAAATGGCAAAGGCAGCATGTGAATAAGAACCCATTCTTCACTCTCTCCCCTGATAAGAAAGCCAAAAAGTGGCCTTCAGTGGAAGAAAGAAAGACAATCAGACTCATTCTAAGGTGATCGTTAGGTAGGTTGCCCAGGTAATCAAAGAAGAGCCAAGATTTCAAGAATAATTTATGGTAGTTCAGGTTGGGAATCTTGTTGATCTCCTCAAATTCATTATTAGGGCTTCTCTACCTTTGAGCTTTTACTTATAGCCAAAGTCAGAAGCTGATAAGTAAAGCATTCCTAAGCACACTTTAGAGGAGAGATAAGGTATAGGGCAATTGTTGCCATGAACACAATACGGAGTGTGAGTAAGGTACCACTATAGTTTCTTCCCCTGAGTTGCTTATCTATGTTATCTTGCTATCTTGTCTGTGTGGGTATATGCATGTTCAAATGTCTTGTCCTTATTTTCCAGGAAAGGAATGCGGCAGACACTGTTCACCAGTTAGCTCTCTCATGTTCTCAAGCTCCTTCTCCCATGTCGGTTCTACGTTAGAGAGTGGGAGAGGAAAACAATCATTTTTTTATCATCTTCTGTAGCCAGGAGGATATGCATGAGATGTAAAACTGACCAATGATATGGCCAGTGAGATGCAAGCAGAAGTCACCTGAAGGTTTCTGTGAAGGCTTTTGGTTGTCCTAATGAAACGGGCAGAAGGCTGACATGATTCCTTTTGCTCTTCCCTACTCCCTTCTATCTTGAATGTGGACAACATGACTAGAGCTGAGGCAGCCATCTGCAGATTAAGAGGCAATAACTATTACGGAAAGTCCAAAAGAATGGCAGCAACATTTACTCACGATGACACTACTGAGCTACTAACCAACAACCAGTATCAACCACTAATCTCATTATGTAAGAAAAATAAACTTCTATTTAAGACATTTAACTCAGATTTTAGGTTACTATTGCAAATACATTACTACTCATACACAGTAATTCTGAGTGACTTCTTCCTTGTTTTTTGTCAATACTTTAATACATTTTCACTAAAAGGGTTATTAATTCTTGCAGATTAGACCAGTCATTGCTACACAAGATCATTTGCTATCTTTTGCTGGACTGTCTTTTGAAGGCCATAAGAACTATCAATAAGGAAAGAGTTCCACAGACAATATGAAATTACTATTTAGGGGTGATCTGTTTAAATGTAAGTATCAGTAGACAGGAAGTAGGAAAAAAAGAAGGAAATTCTAAGACAAACAGGAAATGGGTTAAGCAAAAGAGACAGTCAGACAGACAGGAAGATAAACAGAGAAGAGACAAAATGAAAAGCTAGTGAGAAAGGTAAATGGAAAGCAGAACTCTAGAACTGAATCCTTAAACCTAGAGGTACTGTAAAAAAGACTGGTTAAGGTGAGTGTCCTCCACTACTATGCTAATCCTTTCTTCTCATTGACCATTTCTGATAGGCAGCTCCCACCACGTGCCTTCATTCCTCACTTTCCTTTCAGTTTTCTCCTCCCCACACCCATTCCTAATTACAGATTACTTGTATTGACTGATAATTCCTCAGGATGCCAACAGGAAGATGCAATGATACAGTAAGTGTGACAAGAAAAAGGTCAACTGCATCAAAAAGAAGGCAAACCATGTCTTCCTCACCAAGAGGATGAAACAAAGACCATGGGATTTAGCACATTTCAAATCCTGCTATTGGATGGACAATATGTAAAATTGTTCACTTGGCCTAAGCTGTGAGGAAACAGGGTCTTAAGAACAGGCTGTAGGAGCAGAGAGCTTCTACATTCCTTAGCCTTCCTACCTCGAAAGAAAAATAGAACAGAAAACTATCCACCCAACAAAACAAACATGGACTCAAATCTACAGCATTAATGCATTTCTCAACTAAAACCGCTAAAAGGTTGAAAACTCCACTTCTGTATTAAAATTAATTATAATGAATCGTTTAGGTACTCAATATAAAAGGTTTTGCAGCTTTTCTAATTCATAGAATCTCCTTCATTTAAATCTAGTGATAAAAACGATAAAGAGTAAGCTATGAAAAATGAAAGCCTTGAATTCATTTTTTAATGAAGCTTTATTTTCGAAAGAAAAGACACAGTAAAAGATGCTATTCTATGTTTAAGATTACTACCTGCAAACAGAAAATTTTTAAATGTACAAAAACAAGAAAGAAAGCATAGAGGTAACAAAGGACAGATAGATTTTTGTGTAAAGTGTTTGTTTTAGAAAGCGTGATTTGCCACGTTTACTTTATCCCTACCACTTTCTGCTCTTTATCCAAAATCCAAAACCAATTGAGGGAAACACAACACGAAATTGCATAATTCATATAGACTCTATTCCACAAGTTAACATTGCCATTATAAGAACAATATTTAGAAACCCAATTAATATATATTGCTTTTCGGTGGCAGAACAGAAAAACAAGGCACAGCCTCCTAAGTTCCTGTTCTTTGATGTGTGAAGCACAAGTTGTACAGTCTGAAGCCATAATAGCAGCATATGCCGTCTCCATATCCCATGGGCACTAGGAAAGTAACATGAGAAAAAGAAACCTCAGTAGAAATTGTGAAGGAGAGGAAATGAGCAGAATTAATTTACGGACGTTTTATATAGCTCAGTAACATATTGTATAAGAGGGACTATGCAATAATTTTTTTTTGAAAGAAGATACACAGCATTAAGAGAGAGAGAAGAAAGGCGTATCTCTGCTATAGTTAACAGAACACAGAACAAAAAAAACAAAAAAAGAGCATAGCTTTAAAATCCAGGTTAACTGGGTTTTAGTCCTGACTGTATTAAAACCCTACTACCTAGGCTATAGGTTAATAACCTGAAATTCTAAGCAAAAATATTTATATATTTTAAATACATTTCTACAGGAGAGGCACCATAGCTATAATCAAATACATACCACTTTGCTGTACAGCTGAAACTAACACAACATTGTTAATCAACTATGCTCCAATATAAAAGTTTTTAGAAATTTAAGAAAAGAGTCTATCATCAGAAAATGTTAAGAACTATTATTATGCAGATTTAATCCATCTTTGCCTTGGCTTTTTCATCTTTATAATGGGAATACCTAAAAACTAGCCAACTTTATTCTTTGTGAAGATTTAAAAAGCATACTGAGGAGAAAAAATACTTTGAAGAGTTAATGTGTTATTTAAATATTTTAGTTTTATTCCTTTCATATATTTGATTAAAAAATTACTTTTAATATGATGGCAGAATTTTCTATAAATTCATCAAACAACAGTTCAAGACTTTGGCTTTTTCTTGAACCTATATGTGACATTCTTAGGGGTAACATCAGTAAAGAAAGAAATATCTTTATATGAGAATATATTTGCTTTTCTAAGGTGTCATTAGTAGAGGTTAATAACAGTATTGCCTATTCAGTAGTCGCAGAACAATTTATAGGAACCTCTTATTTGGGATAATGTATATCAGCATACACTGTTCATACAGAATGTGACCTACATAAGCCAAGAAGTAAGACTTTTTAAATGATACTACCAAGTAAAACAAAGCAGCTAATTAGTCTAACTGAAAGTTATGGTCAAAAGTGATTCTCAGAGTCCTTCAGGCACCACTGTGCATATTGACATGTTCAAAATCTGATGAGCAAGCCCGTGCTTTTAGATGCTATGATTTGCTAACAATTGAAATATTTGACTAAACCTCTCATTAATAGATTTTAGTTTTCCTTTCTGAGACAAACTCTTAGAAATTTGTTGTAAACATCTCATTAATAGGAATAGAGCAAGGGAGGATAATGAGTTTGTATCATCAATCAACTTTTCAACTTCTATACCCCAGTCAATGCTCTCAACACTCTTTTCAGTATTTAAAGTACAGGAAAGCAAAAGGAACTCAGTGTTTGTGAAACCTCACAAGTATCAGTTGCAAATTAACTTAGTTGGAACACACCAATTCTGAGAACCTGCCACAGGCATCAGTAAATTTTGTGCAAATCCTATGGTAATTGACTGGAAAGATACCATCTCTTCAGAATTTCTAAGTATGATCCTATGAAAACACTGACACAACATAAGAAACCACTTTGGAAGTGAGCAAGCTTTACATCTCATATGAAAGAATTACAGTACAGAGCAGCTAATTCATTGTGTGAGTGATCACCGAATGGCTTCTTTTAAATTTGACAGTTACAGGCACTGGCCTACTGGAGTCATACATCTGTATAGCAAGCTAGGGTTCCAAAGATTAAAAGCAAGAGAGATGAGAGTGCAGGGGTAGAGCAAAAATCTCACACAACTAATACGCCTTGGCTGAACACAAGAGATCTCAGCGAGTGTAGAGAAATTCAATCATAGGAGATAGGTCAAGGTGGAAGAATAGGAGGATGCTGGGCCCCCCTCCCCCCAACATTACATCAAAAATACATCTACATGTAGAATAACTCTCACTGAAAACTAACTGGAAAATGGCAGAAGGACTCTAGTACAACTAAGGCTGTAAGAAAGATCCACACTTAGGGAGGAAGGGAAGAGAGCAATTAAGTTGGTATCTGTGCCACTGGGAGGGAAGCCAGAGAAACAGGGAGATCACATGGGTGGAGACCCACACTAGGGAGTGAGTGGTGAGAGCCACAGATCAGCATCTCAGTTCTGGGGTCCTATGCAGGGGAGATGAGCCCCCTGGGCTGGTGGGATCACGGGAGGGAAGTGGGAAGGCTGGACTCTGCTCATGAAGAGTGCACGTGCTGGCTTGCCCGGTTCCCTGTGCCCGCCTCAGCGTGGACCCTAGCCTGAGCCAAGTAAATGCGCTGGCCCTGCTCACTCCACATCAGAGGGCATGCTGGATCTGGGGTGGCCACAACCTGAGAGAAGCGCTGACCGTGGGACACAGAGGGAAGCCAGTCCCTGTGTGGAAAGTGGGTTGGCAGAGGCAGCCACTGTTGGCACTTAATCCAGCAGTGCATCAAAAGCAGCCCAGATCTCTGATGGTGGCTGCTTCACCACAGCTCACCTCTCCACACCTGCCAAGAGCCCCCCTGGGCCCCCCTGCCTTGTGGTGCACTCTGCAACAGGGCAGGGGCAGCAGAGGCGGGGGGCACTGATAGGCGGTGAGGGACAAAGGGAACGTGCACCTGAGGCTGCATCTGAGTAGTGCTAGGGAAACAATTGTGGGTGCCTGCACAGGCAGCAGCACATCGGAGATAGCTGACTTCTGTCTTTAGCCGACAGGAGCCAAGAGCCTGCAAAAGCCCCTCTTGCTTCAGCGCTACCCTCTTCTGGGGCAAGGTTCTGGTTCTGAGAGAGTGGAAAGCAAACACTTAAATAGAACAGAGCCAGCTGGGTCCTGACCATCGGGGCTTTGGTATCAGACCCCACCCTTGTTAGGGCACTAACTGTGCAGAGGGGGAGTCCAGCCTCGCACCCAGCTCCAGCTCCAGCCCCTCTATATCCAGCCCCACCCCCTACCAGGTGACAGCTGTCAGCACACCCCTAGGAAAAACATTACTTGCACCCATATCAAATCCAGCTGTCCTGCCAAAGGTACAGGGCACATGCAGTCTGTACAGGGACACTCCCACATAAGAACCACCCTGCCAGACTGCAGTAGGTAACTGTTTGACCTAAATTCACAAAGGCAGAGAAAGTTAAGCCAAATGAAAAGGCAGAGCAACTACGCCCAATTCAAAGAGCAAGAGAAAACTCCTGAAAAATAATGAAACAGAAATAAACAATTTACCAGATAAAGAATTCAAAGCATCGGTTATAAAAATGTTAACTGAATTAGGGAATAGAATAGACTACACAGTGATAATTTTAATAAGAAACTAGAAAATACAAAAAATACCCATTCATAAATGAAGAATTGCATAGCTGAAATAAAAAAACACACTAGAGGGAATGAATAGCAGCCTAAATGATACAGAAAAACACACAAGTGCTCCAGAAGATAGAATAATGGCAATGTTAATCACACAATCAGAACAGCAAAAAGAAAAGCAAATTAAATATATGAAAACAACCTAAGAGATCTCCAAAATCATATCAAGTATACCACCATTCTCATAATAGAGGTCCCAAGAAAGAAGAGACAGAGAAGGAGGCCAAAAATGTATTTGATGAAATTATAGCTGAAAACTTAGCAAGCCTGAAGAAGAAAACATATCCAGGTACAGGAAGCACAGGGAGTTCCAAACAAGATGAACTCAGACCCACACCAAGACATATCATAATTAAAATGGCCAAAGTTAAAAATAAAAAGAGAATTCTAAAGGCAGCTGGAGAGCAACAAAGAATCATATACGAGGGAATCCCCAAAAGGTTATCAGCTGATGTTTCTGCAGAAACTTCACATGCCTGAAGGAAGTCACTTAAGAGTTGAAGAATAAGACTTCCTACTAAAGAGCAAACTGAAGGAAACTGAGTTTGGAGTTGAATATCATGATATCCTATAACCAAGGATTAGAGTTGAGAAAACAGAGCCTCTGAAAGGCTGAAACATAAACCTCTCCAATTCCAACAGCCAAAGACTAGCTGAGCTGGTATTTAGACTCCATGTTCTCAGACATAAACATGGATGTCACCCACCAACATCCAAGAATCTTTTCAATTATAAGCCCTTAGAGAACTTGTAATTTCATTGCTTGTGAAAGAAAAACAAAAATAAAAAAAAAACAGAATTAAAAAAAAAAAAAACACAGAAATACCTACTGTTGAGTTGGATGCAACTGAACATTAAAATGAGGAACAAACAATCCCTGTTTCATCAGGAGTGACTTAAGTGGGAAACTAGCACCTGGCTGAACTTCCAGTGAAAAATAATAGACCCACATTCTTTGTGCCACCTAAAACTGAAAGAAAACTTTTTTCCCCCAGGATCTGGAACAATATTAAGAGAAAGAGGTAGAAGCCAACCCGTGTTCTGCATTAAACCCATCTTCCCACCTGAAAGGAAAAATAGAGGAAAAAAAAAATTACTACTTTATTACTCCTTTATTTCCTACTTCCTGATTTAGAGATCCAAGCTCTTTGACAAATAGAAAACTAGACAACCATCCCCTTATGTATGGTACAAATTCTTTTTTTCTTTAAAACAGAGCACTGCCTGATTAAAACTGTTTTTAATTAGGTTTAACACTTTTTTTCTTAACTTCAATAAAAGACTTTAGAAAATTTAGGAAAAACAAAAATCTGGTAATTTCTATTTTCTCTTTACTCTTTTAAAATATATATAAATATATATTTTTAAGAACAAGAGAATAAGCAGAGGCCATAAAATTAAATCAGTGAAGAAATATTAATATAACTGATAAATGTTTTTTAAAGTGTAACCCTACTAATTTCAAATAAATGAAAATTAAAATGAGATAAGTTTACCAAATTGACAAAAATTTAAAACTGATATCTAGGGCTTCCTAGGTGGCACAGTGGTTGAGAATCCGCCTGCCAATGCAGGGGACACGGGTTCGATCCCTGCTCCAGGAAGATCCCACGTGCCTCAGAGCAACTAAGCCCGTGCGCCACAACTATTGAGCCTGCGCTTTAGAGCCCGTGAGCCACAACTATTGAGCCCATGTGCTGCAACTACTGAAGCCCACGCACCTAGAGCCCGTGCTCCACAACAAGAGAAGCCACGGCAATGAGGAGCCTGTGCACCACAATGAAGAGTAGCCCCCACTCACAACTAAAAAAAGAAAGCGTGTGCAAAGCAAAAAAAGACCCAACACAGCCAATAAAATAAATAAATAAATAAATTTATTAAAAAACAAACAAACAAAAACTGATATCTAGTTCTAGGATGACTTTAGATAACGTTACATTCACTTGATGTATATATAAATTGAAACCAATTTTCTAGAAAGAAGTTTGTCAGTAATATTATAGTAAGGGCCCTGAAAACATTCATACTATTAGAAACACCTAAGATTTTATCTTAAGAATATAATCAGAGATACAGAGTAACATTTATATAAAAGTATATTTATTACAGTATTATTAACATAGGCAAATTGTATTAGGGTTAAAACTATCAAATAACAAGCTAATATTTTTATAAATTATATTTGATGGAATATTATTCAATCAAGTTTTTTCAAATGATACGGAAAAATGCCTACCACATCAATAAAAAGACAACTGTTTATATAATATTTTTAAGAGCATATGTGCATACTTGATGAAAATACAGAAAAAGCTTATAAAAAGGCTTGTAGTTATCTGTTTTTTGAGATCATGGGGATTATTATTAACAATTCTTCCTACTTTCCTGTGTTTTCTAAATATTAATATATTTTAAAATAACTTGACTCAAACATGCAGAGTTGGAAAGAAATTTCAAAACAGAAGTACCTAAGCAAAGGTGAATACGCGGGGTTGTGCCTGGCATAAGTGATGAGAACGTAGCTGGGGCAAAGGTATACATCCTGGAGAGGAGACAGAAATGTAATTGGACAGCTAAAGCATGGACATATTTTAGAAAGCTTTGAAAATCCAGATGAACCACTGATATTCTTGAACCGAACAGTGATTTACTGAATGCAAATTTCTCCTTGGATTAATATACAGTATTGCAGCAGGTGGACTAGGTGGACTGAAGGAGTGGAAGTACAGAAAAAAGTTATTAATTCAATCTACTAAATGCTTCTGTGAATGAAATGACAATCAGAAGCATTCAGAAATCCTCCTCTTGACAAAAGGCATCGCCAGAGAACCTGCACAAATTCCCAAAGGAGAATTCTGGAGAGATTTAATCAAGAACATCAAGATGGTGTTGAAAGGGTGTCATCCGCAAGAGAGATTTAAGTTTTTCCTCTAATTTAGCTTCTTTTGGTGTAATACCTGAAGATCAGAGGTCTGCTCTCTTCTGAATCTTACTCCTATTGTCTCTGCTCCTGCCTGTGTGTCTCCCAACATGATGAACTTGCTTCCCTCTACTTGAGACGCATTTCCATTTTTTTTACTTCCAGCTGTCTAGACTTGGAATGTCTCTAAGACCTCATCTCAATTAGTTTGCAGATTTCAGGCATGTAATTTGAAGCTTGGTTCACTCTTCACTAATTAAACAACCTCAAGTACATTACTTAGTCTCAGTTTCTTTATAAGTAAAATGGAAATAATGCTACCCATTTTGACAGGTAGTTATGAGTACTAAACTAAAGGAGATTATGGGATGTATCTGAAACATACTAGAGGCATTTATTATTTCCTTCACCCCTCATTTCATCCTCTGATACCAGAAGGTGGGAGTTTCTAACAAAGGCAAGAGGAACTATAGGTAGAGTTGATACAACTGGGGACCAAAGTTGTCCCTGTTGCTATTAGTATTGTTTTTTTGTTTGTCTTTATTTGTAATGGTTACTATGCCACTTTCTCAGGCCAGGGGAGATAAGTAGAAAACTCAGTTGCAAAAAGTTTCATTATTGAAAACACGATTCTTGTAACTTTGCCTGCCGGTTAAAAATAAATGATTTGTACAGAACTTTTAAATTCGAATTCGTATAATGTGCATTTTATTCAAACGTCCATACTTCTTAGAAATAAGGGTTAACGGCCTACAAAGTAAGGTATTAACTTGCTTTCCTTTCTCTGGTTGTTTTATTTTCAGAAGAAATGAGTAAAAACGGATCTATCCGCCTTGTCTAGTTCACTCCGTATTGTGATGACTAACTTTCCACATTGTCTCCTGGATTAGACCAAGAAATCTGTGGCCACGAAACAGTGAATTAAATGATATGTAAGGAAATAAAATGCATACTTTTGGCTTCAGTAGCACCACATATTAATTGAGTTCAACCGGCCATAGTGAGACCAAATGAGGGGAAATGTTCTAACTGCTTTAATGCCATGGGGAGTTTAAATGCGATGAAGCCTTGAAGATTGCTGCAGGACAGCATCATGTATTTTACCATATTTATTTTTCATGAGTTCTCTCTTGCCTGGCTTTGTAAAACATTCGTCCCAATAAATGATTTACCATGGCAGAAAAGTTGCAGGAAATTGATCTGAGCTCACCTTCAAACATTATGAAGGCTCTGAAGTCTAATCAGATTCCAGAGAGGATTCTGAGGTGGCAGACATTTATGAACCAAAAAAGGGAAGACACGCTAAGGAAAACATCGCAAAGACTCATCTGTCTTTCATTTTAACATATGCTCATTCTGAATGTTCCTGCTTGGAAGGAAGGCCACTCACTTGAAATTTATTTTTAGTTAATGAAGGTAACCTTTTAAACTCCATTAGCAGCTTTTTTCTCAGCCTCAGTGTACAGAAGCCTGTGGGATTTGGGAGATACCCAGCTGCTCTCTAGGAAGTGTGTTTTTAATAGTGACCCAGGGCTCTGCTTCCACAAAAGCAAGATTCAGAAAAGTCCACGTGCATTCTCCAAGAGTCAGTCTTAAGTTTAGAAAACTGTTTAATCTTTGAGAAATAAAACTACACTAGCACCCCAGAGTCCTACATTTTCTTCACCTTTTACCAGAAAGTCTCATTCCAAGAGAGCACCATGTTTTCAGGGAGAAAGAAGAGCTGATCCTGGGAGTAGCTAAGTACTCTTTTCCTAAGGCCTCTGGAGCTCTGGCTATAGAAGGGCAAGCAGAATCTTAAAACTTGAGCTTGGGAGAGAACCAAACTCAGGAATGTGGTATGCAGAACAGGGTGTGGCAAAATTGATTCACACTGTGTAAAAGGATCTATGGGTTTGGAAGTCAAACACTGACTCAAGTCACAGCTGGTCTACTTGCATACTAAAGGAGTTATTATTTGATATCCATTTGATACTCTAGCTTAAGTTCTATGCAGAAATTCTTCGGAGTTGTAAAAGAGTTGAGATAAGAATCATGAATCATTGTGCTTAAAAAAAAAAATGTCACCCTTGATATTCTCACTAGTTATCTCTGAGACCTTCTTTAATTTCCAGTCTCGAATATTGTATTATTTCTCCCATAAAATGTAAAGTGACCCTTTCAGACCCTTAATGAGAATTCCAGAGTCCACGGAAATAACGGGGGACCATGAATTCATGTTCATGTGTGGTGCTGGGTGATTGGCTTCCATAAACCTAGCTCCCAGCATGTGCTTCAAACCCTATCCTTGGCAGAGTTGTAAATTATTCCTTGAAATTGGCCTTTGGGTTGTTCACAAATCTTTAAAACTTGGATTGTTAAATCCTGGAATTCTATGTACCTATTGTACTTCAGAAGATATATGCAGTAATGTTTCCTCTATTTAGAATATATCCCTGAATTGCATTTTGTTGGGATTTAGGCAACAAAGATGTAATGCTGTTTTGGAAAATAATTTGGGGGGAGGGATAAATGAGTCCTTAATAGAGGGGTAAACCATTCAACATTCATTTAGCTGACAGACATTTGACATTTTGCACATGTGATTCTGGAGTTAATTTAGATTGTATCAGCAAATACGGTAATCCCAATAGAAAGATGTGAATCATAACGTTATCATTAATGTACATTCCTTCTGTATCCACCAGGGGTGTGAAATCATACTGCAGAAATTAGTCTGTATAAAGTCACCTGATTTCATCATTTACCTGAGAGCTAAAGACAAAAAAGACGAAAAAAAAACACTTCCCAAATATGCACCACATTCATTTACAAAAAGTAACCTGACATTCAATCATTACGTAATTTTAAGAAACTGTGGGCAAACTCACCCAATAGTTATTTGAACCTAGACCCCAGCTTCACCCCACTTTCACTGATAAGTACTTGAACTCTGATAGCAAGGAATGTTATATATATACTAGTCAAAGAGCATAGAAAAATCCACCCTCCTACGTATCTTGGGTCTCACTACACAGTTATGTGTGAATTTCCCTTCCCTCTCTGAAATACATTCTCCCAAATTAGGGCAGTAAAGTAAGTCAATCATCCTTTCCTTTCTGTCACACCTACATATTGGAAACAAACAATACTTTTCTTTCCTTGCATTGGCCATCTCTTGAATAACCAAATACTTCCTTGGCCAATTATGCAAACTGCATTGCCCTTTTTCTTTAACCTATATGCAATAGTTCAGCCACTGGCAACCACAGAGTTGCCTCTTTCCAGGGACGTATAAAGATGGTAGTAGAACAATGTAGTAATGGTAAGCACCGTTTGTCAGATTCTTTGGAGGTTTATGGTGATAACACTATTGGCTGAGCTTGTGCTGCTGCAAGAGAGTTATGACCATGAGACCTGTACAGCCCCCTGAGATAACAGCCTTGAGTCCCTTGTATTCAAGCCAACAAGAGCTTTTGGAAAAGTGAGGGAGTATTCATTTTGCCAAGCCATCAACATGATCCTTGTGAACCTGCATTATCAAGTACAGACATTAGGAATTACTTGGCACAGAAACAGCCAGAATTTAGGAAGCACAATAACCCAAATGGATTGGACTTGTTAAAGGTAAACACTCCCCCTTATCTCACCTCCTGCTTTCACTATCCTGCCTCTCTATTTCTCTTCCCCTGCAGGTAGCCCTCTTTTATTTTCCTGGAAAACCACAGCTTTTCTCTCACTCCCGTGTATCATCTCCCTCCCAGGCCTTTGACTTTAATTGCTAACCTCTCACTTCTTCCTGTCCCTTCTCAGATTGTGCCTCATTCTCTTCCTATACGTATTTTAAAGTAGTATTTTGATTTTTTTCAGTGCGTGCCTATTCCAAAGCTCCTGTGGAATGCTCTACAGACTTCAAAGCACTTTCTCTCACTTTAGTGAAGCTGATGCTTAACACAATACTATGATGCTGGCAACAAGAGATGTGGTCTTCTTTATGTAAATGAAGACACAGGTTCAGACAGATTAATCCTGCCCAAGTTTTCTCAGTGTTTAATGCTCTGATCTGGAATTAGAACTCTAGTGCCCTTATGTGTCTACCTTATCATAGCTGCCTATCTCTCTCCATCTCTGACTGCTATGTCTATGCATCGAAGCTCCTGAAATGTAAGAAAATGCACACACTAGAAAAAAACAGACTATATCTTTAAGACAGTTGGCCATGCTAATGGCAGAGCTGCAGAAACCTATCCACGAATCCTCTGAGCCTTGGAACTTGTGAGAGGTGCTGCAAAATACATCTTAATTAGCTGCAGAATCAAGAGATCAATGTGAGCCATTAGAAGCGCAGTGCTGCACCAAGCACAGAGCATTGTGAGAAAGCAGGTAAATCCACAGTGCTCACCCCCAAACGCAGATGTGCACCAATACACTTATCCAGCCTGGGAGTCACACTGTGACAAGCTGAGCAGTTACACTTCAACAGCAGGGGGCCATGGCACTACGTTGTTTTCTTTTCCTTTTTTTTTTTTTAATAATTGACTAAAATACTTTAATGTCTGCATGTCATTTGACACAAGTGTACATTCTATGATAATAAACCTGGATTAAGTAAACAATTACCTGTAATCTTTTGTAACCACTTTCCCATGCTGGAATTACCCTTCCATTGTTAAGGTTTAGCTGATCTCTAAAATTCTCTACAGTTTCAACGGATACACATGTCAAATTAACTACACAATCCCGTAGTTTCACATATAAAAACTGCATTCACACGCTAGTGATTCTTTTCAATATTTCTGATTTACTTTGCAAAAGTAGGTTTGATTAGTAGACCTTCAAAATCACTCCCTGAAATCAGTTGTTAATTTCCTCATTTTCTTTGCTTGAGAAGTTGATAAGAAAATTCATCAAGGCAAAACCTAATGTCCAGATGAGTACAAAATGAAGTATCATGCTGTAATCTATTTCACAAAGAAGATATCATCACATTCTTGCAAATATTGATCTGCACCATCTCCCGCAGTCCATTCTGGAAAGGAACTAATCTTTCTAGAATGCTCTAAACTTCATTTGTATGAACTGCTGCATTTCAAGAAAGTACATCAATTCAGACAGTTTCTCTTTTCCATCAGAATAAATAAATGTAAACAAAGTCCCGTCTAGCCACAACCATGTAGAAAAACATTGGCATGAGATGCTAAAGCCTAGCTTTAATCCACATACTTCTTAACGCATCGCCTAGCTTTCCCAGAATTTTCTGGTGGATTGAAAGACAATTGCAAAAAGAAATTTTTTTCTGAGCCATTAAACTGATATAAATATTGATGCTTAATTTAAGGATGCAGAACCCCCTAGAATTAATAGAAATGTCTCCATAAAGAAAACATATTTAAAAATAATGTTAATAGATTTGGGGGAAAAATGAGGAAGTACAGGATAATGGTCATAATGATTTGGAGTCTGGACCCTTTATCTAGACAAATCGTAGCAAAAAGCAGGGGCACGTAAAAAAGCAGAGAGGGGTGTTTGTTTATTGGTTGTCTATACTATCTTGTATCACATGGTGGGTTTGGTTGTTGACTTATTGATTGGTCACTGCATTTCCTTTCGGTACTTACATGAAACATCTTGATCGATACAACCAGGTTACTAATCTTCCAAGAGAATTCATTTGTTATATTTCTAAAAATGCTTGAAGCTAAACTATACTGTTTATTAAAATAAGAGAAACAAATATTTGGAAGTGCAATTTTTTTTAAGAGAGACAAATAAAATACAACCTTCATAAAAATAACTACTTTTTATTGAGTGTTCATAATGTACTGTTTGATTTTCTTAACGCTTTACATATGTTAATATATTTAATCCTCGCAACTCTATAAGGTAAACACTACCACCTCACAGAGATAAATTTGCCTTTGATTATAAAGCTTTAAGTAGCAGAACTGCGTTTAAACTCAGGCAACCCAGTTCCGCAGTCTGTTTTAACCACAAAACAATATGGCCTCTCTTTTATCTAATTTTTTAAACTCCGTATTTTAAAGTTCAAAAGTACTCGTTGGTGCCATCATAAATTTCTGATCCTCAAACTCAGAGGAGACCCTTGGGCGTGAGCACTCTGCTATCCTCGTGTGGTCACCCATTTTTTGCTCTCCACAAGGCTATTCTAAACTATCGATTTTCTTAGGTCCTCCACTCCACTTCTGCTCTAAACCTTACTTTGACAAGAACTCATACTTTTCAGAGAAAATTGCTATCTCCAGCATGAACAATCTCAACTATTTCATATTTCTGCAGACACTCACCTCCATTGAAAAGGAAACGCTAATGCAAACGCTAACGCAAATTTGAAGTAAGGCTTCTACCTGGATTCTTGCTGTGAAAATCTCCTTTCTCTTCTGGAACCCTGCTCTTTCAGTTACCTGTTCTATTTCCTAAATGTGTTAGTCAGCCCAAGCTCGCTCTGCTCTCCACTTGACAGGCCAATGAATCAGAGACAAGGTATTGGGGCAAGGAATACGACATTATTTGGAAAGCCAGCAGACCGAGAAGATGGAGGACTAAAGTCTCAAAACTAACCATCTTATCTGGGTTTGGATGCCAGTTTCTTTTATAGAATAGTGAGGGGGAGGAGATGAGGAAGCAAAGTACAAAAGAAACATTTGGAACACTGGCACCGATGGCAGACATTCCCAGAAAAATCCATCTGACGAAGCAATTAGAACAGTCGTCATTCCTTTCTCCACAAGATTGTGGAATGGACATTGACAGTGAGGAATTGTAAGAGGGAAAAGTTAAATCTGACTACATGATGGATCTGTTTCTTTTACTTTAACCTTTGCTTCCCATTGCTTTTGTTCGCTAAAAGGATACTCTCTATACACAATGGCCTACCTCAGGGAAACATCCTGAACTTGTCCACCTGTGGGTGACTCCAAGAAAGAAGAAATTAAGACATCCCCTCCCCGAGGCTGGCCATTCCAGGGGACATCTGCAAATCTTATGGCCTTTTTACTTTACTTCCTCATTTCCTCCCTGTCTCTGTTCTATAAAAGAAAGTGGCATCCCAACCCTGATAAGATGGTTATTTTGAAACATTAGTCCACCATCTTCTCATTCTGCCAGCCTTCCAAATAAACTTATATTGCTTGCCTCAACACCTTGTCTCCGATTTATTGCCGGCCCAAGGCAAGCAGAGCAAGCTTGGACTCAGTAACAAATACGGAGTGTTCCTCTCCCTACATCTTCAGTTTCCTCCCATCACATATATGATCCTCTCTGCAGTTCCTCTTTTTGCCATAGCTCCTTTTTCTCTTCCTTTCTTAGCCAAGTACTTGAAAATATAATTGCTACTTACTGGCTCCACGTCTTCATTTTCTTTTCATATTCTGTGTCGTTAGTTTTCTACTTCTCTCCTAATTCACTGGTAAAGGTCATGAATTATGCCATAATTACCAAATCCAATGCATTCTTTTTAATCTTTATTTCTGCCATGTGAAAGTCACCACTTTTAATTTCAAGGCAACTATTCCCTTCTGGCTCCCGACTCCCTGATCCCTCCTTCTCAGCCTTATTAATGCATTGCTTCCCTATGACAAACTTTTGAATATAGACATTCCAGAACGTTATCTTTTTGCCCCTATCGACTCTTTAAACATTCTTTTTACTAGACTGAACTCTCTCCTGCGTTCCTGACCCATATACCTGACCGCTTACTACTTACCAAGCTTACTACTTCCTGACACTGAAACTCAACATGCCTTCTGGTAGCCAGCCTCTCAGACAGTCTTAATGATCCATGCCTCCTGGTCCTCCTACTAGTCATGCTGTCTTGACATTCTCTCCCACATTAAATTGTCCTGACCTGTGTAACCACTGGGATTTTGCAGAAATGGCATGGGTGGCTTACGAGGCTGAATCATAGAAGACATTGTGTCTTCTTCTGTGATGTTCCTTGGATCACTTGCTCTGAGAGAAGCCAACTACCATGTCATGAGGACACTTAAGCAGATCTATGGGGAAGCCTGTCTTACACTAGCCACCTGCCAAAAGCCATGTGAGTGAATTATCTCAGAAAAAGATCCTCTAGCCTCAGTCAAGCCTTCAGATGGCTGTGACTTTATCCAACATCTTGAAGCAATCATGAAAGGTCCTGAGTCACAACCACTCATTTAAGCTGCTCCCAAATTCCTGACACAAAGAAAAGGTGAGACAATATAAGCTTATTATTTTAAGCTGCTAAAATTGAGGATAATTTGCTATGTAGCAAACAGAACTTTTCCTTAACATTATGCCCCCCCCCACTATGTATTCCTTTTTCAGTTACTGACATTACTATTCATTACATTATCCAAACCACATAGCCAATGATGCCACCAATCTGTCCCCTCCCCCACCCATTATCCCTCATCTCCAATTGAGGTCCAGATTTTCTCTAATCTCTTTTATAAATGTCTTGAGTCCATCCTCTGTCAATAACTCTGCCTAGTCCTCCCTTCTACATTTCCCTCCAGGATTATATCAAGACATCAGTTACTCCTATAACATCTCTACTCTATCCTTCCTTTTTAAAAAAATTCAACCACTAGATAATATTCTCCAAAATAGGGCCCTTGAATGGTGCCTTATATGGTCTAAGCCCATTGGCATGTAACCTTATCTCTTGCTATGATCTACTAAACCTGATTTCCAGGTCCCATACTATTTCATGCTTTTAAAAGTTTTTCTGCTAGAAGGACTTCCTTCTCCTTTCCTCTGTCCTAGTTGTTCAGGCAGTCTTGACTTCAACAACTAAATGGAAGAGTCACTCCTTTAAACAGTACCGCCATATATAATTGACAACTCCTTTCTTAAAACTACTACTGTGTCCTCTATATATCAGTATACTTAAGAATGTTTTTAACATTTGTTAGCTTATAGGTCTGCTTTTCACTACAGTAACATGTAGATTATGTCATTCTCATCTTTGAGGGTATGGGAGAGGTCTTGGCATACATTGGGTGCTTAATTATCACTTGAATAGATAAATAAATCTTGACCAGTTCATTTCATTTCAAATTAGATGCTTAGCATTCCAACAGATATAAAAGACTAAATAATGAATATAAAGGAACATCTACTTAGCAATTATAGACATCATCTTAATTCAACAAAAATGTTTTCATTTAGGTCAGTCTACATAAGAATAAGTAGGGTAAAAATACCTGTTTTCAGCTAATCTACCATGGCTACGCAAAAGATACCCATACATGCTTCTTCCCCCATGTTCACACCATGAAGGTGGCCCAGTAAGAATAAAATATGCAAAATATTTTAGTTCAGTTTTCTTCTGCTGTTTGGAATTGCCCAGAAGAGAAAAGCATAAGTATGGAAATAACTGGGTAGCCTTGAGTCTTTACAGACAATTACACTTTGAATATTGTCCCACACATTCATGCTTGATCATTCACATTCTTCCAAGAAACACATTACTGCCAATGAGAGCAATATTAAATCACTGACCCCTAGGAGGTCAGTCATATTTTAACTATATCTCTAGCAACAGCTTCTAACTGAGGTCTTATACAAACTTAATACTAAAACTGTCCATTGTAAGATTTTAAGAATAGTGCTAAACAAATTAATAAACAACGGTGGAAAGGCTTGTATCATCATTAGTGAAAATGCATTTTTTAAGATAATACTTATTATAGCGACCTTTCACAAAGGAACTGGAGATGGCACGCTGCACATATTTTTCTAAAGAGAAAAAAAAAAAGTGTTCAAAGAGTGCTATACCTGCTGATGAGAACAGAAGATCTGTTTGTTTCTTAATTGAAAACATAATTTTTCCTGATTTAGGTATTTTGATAATTTGTGAATAATATGAAATGAAGGAAAGGGGTCAACTAAGTTCTGAACAATTGGGAAAGGGGTGAGGGCGGTGAAACCACAAGGTTTCATAAAAAAAATGAAAGCTAGAAAAATCGAATTCGTTTATTAGGGGTGGGAGGGAACGATGTGGCTGAGGAACACAAAAAGCTAAGTGGTAGGGGAAGGAAAATAACAAAAGTAGATGAACCTGCTTGAGGATTCACTCATTTAATCCTAAGAGGCAAGACCAATTATTATCCTCATTTCATCAGTAAGGAAACTGAAGTATCGATCCAGCAAGCAGCTGGAAAAGGACCAAGCATGTGTCCATGGATTTCAGCAGTTTGCAATCACTAATGGCAGTCTTTGGTTATACATGAGGACTTATGCCGCAAGCAGATGTATGTTTATAACTGGGTCATGATGTTGCACTGTCTTTGCCAAGAAAACTACAATAAAGTTTATGTCTTCTTCTGAGAACCTTGAAATAAACAAAGCAAAGTAATGTTTAAAAAAACAATGTAAAAAAAAAAATCTCTCATCTCTCCGACAGGAAGTGTTTTCCAGAATGTTGGAAATATATTTTAATACCATCATCCTGGGCTTTTGATACATTCTTCAACATTGCTATTTTTTTCAACCTACTGTCCCAGCAGAGCAATACAGCAGTGTCTTTTCACCAGGCAAGCCGAGACAGGTTAACTTAAGGAGGGAGGTTAGAGTTGTCCTAAGTCCAAGTATGCAAGCAGAGCCAAGAATTCTGGAGGTCACCAAAAGGAAGGAAGGATCAGGGAAAGTTAATGAGCGTGTTCTTAGTGAACAGAGTAATTACCTGAGGTGAGATGGCTAGCTCTTCATCTCTCACTCTATGTGGGCAGCTTTGTATAAAAGTGTGTTGATTAAAATCAGGGCTTACTTCACAAGGGCAAAGCAGATAAAACCTATGAAAGAGCAAAAGCAAGCTCAGTCTCTCTAATGCCTGTCAGGGTGGAAGTGGTGTGTATCTCATCTTTTATACTATATGTGTATTTCAAGTCCTGTATGTGGCTCCTTTGACAGCTGTATGGTATGTAGCCTCTAATTTAATTCTATTCCTTTCACATATATTTTAGCGCCCCCCTTCTCAACACTCCCATCAGACAGTTCTACCCAAGGATAGAGTACTTTCTTGGCTAAAGGCTCACCCCTAGAAGAGCCTTGAGCATGGCCAAGACCACAGGTAATTGGAGTCCAGGTGAAACTGGGGAGTTGCAGTTCAATAGACTATTAATCCCAGGTTAAAACCCCAAGTCTAAAAAGTAACCTAGAATATGCATTCTCAAGTACCGATTTTTCTTTTCCTTTTCCCTCCAGATCCCTGGATGATTCTGGGAACTACTGCATGAAATACGTGTGTGGGAGCAACTTGTGAGAGGTCTGAGAGTAGGGACCTCAGAGAGTCCCTCATGGACATCCTTAGTGCCGTACTCCTTGTGCTGCAAGCTTCTTCCTAATCTGCTTTGTAAGGACTCAGGATGCTCTTTGGGAGGCAGCTGTTAAGGCTGATGATGCCAGGGAAAGTTAAACGCTTCTGTGTACAAACTCTTCTTATGAAAAAGACCAAGGAGAGTGATAAAGAATGATGTTTTCCCTTTGGCCCCCAGGAGGCCATGTTACTGAAGCCCTCTCAGATACAAAGGGAGAATGAGGAGTGTGTTAAGCATCTGAGTACATCCATCCCATGATGCGGTGACTATACCTTGGGAGAGAAAAGACAGAGACTCTTGATTTCTCTAAGCATACCACATTAAAGTAGTATTAATGCAGGGCTTCCGTGGTGGTGCAGTGGTTAAGAATCTGCCCACCAATGCAGTAGACATGGGTTCGATCCCTGCATGGGGAAGATCCCATATGGCCGCAGAGCAACTAAGCCTGTGTGCCACAACTACTGAGCCTGCGTGCCACAACTACTGAGTCCATGTACTGCAACTACGGAAGCCTGTGCGCCTACAGCCCGTGCTCAGCAACAAGAGAAGCCACTGCAATGAGAAGCCCACACTGCAGCGAAGAGTAGCCCCCGCTTGCCACAACTAGAAAAAGCCCACACGCAGCAATGAAGACTCAACACAGCCAATAAATAAATAAATAAAATAATAAAATGAATCTTTAAAAAATAAAATAAAAAAAATAAAGTAGTATTATTGCAATGACCACTCTGTGGGGCACTCAAAAAGACTAGAAGATATAGGTGCTGCCCTCAGAGACCATATAGTCTAGTTAAGTACTAAGACACTTACTGAAAAACTGCGACAAATATCATCTAAACTCCCTTCCAACACAAAGATTCTATGTAATTTTATTCCTTAAAATTTAAAAAAAAATGTAAAATAATTTTAAAATAATTCCTGCTTAAAGTAATAATATTAAAAAAAGGAAAAAAAAACTTGTTAACATTTTGGTAAACCTTATTCCATATTTCTCTCATAATAAGGGTAATACATTATTTGCATGCTTACCATAATCCAGGCATTATATTAAAAATTTTTTATACTTATGATCTCTCTTTTAATGTTTATGATTTCCCTGTGTTATAAATCAGAAAACTGAAGCCCAGAAAAGCTAAGTAATTTACTCACGGTTACACAACTGGTAAGAGGGGTCTCCAAAATTAAAATTTTGGCAGTCTGATTCCAAAGACACATACTCAATCCCAATATCCTAATTTATCCCCTCCCCCTTTCCCCTCTGGTAACCATAAGTTTGTTTTCTACTAATAAGGGTCTACTGTATAGCACAGGGGACTTACTCAATACTCTGTCATGACTGATACGGGAAAAGAATCTAAAAAAGAGTGGATATATGTATATGTGTAACTGATTCGCTTTGCTGTACACCTGAAACTAACACAATATTGTAAATCACCTATACTCCAATAAATTTTTTTTAAAAAAGAAAGACCACAGGGACTTCCCTGGCAGTCCAGTGGTTAGGACTCCTCACTTTCAATACAGGGGACCTGGGTTCAATCCCTGGTCAAGGAACTAGGATCCCACATGCCTCGTAGCACAGCCAAAAAATTTTAAAAATAAACAAATATTTTTATGAAGACCACATACTCAACAATTATGCTATATGGCCTCAGATTTATCAATTAAAAGAGCTATCCATATATAACATTTTACTTAGATAACATAACTTAGCATACATTGTTTTTTTGGAACCTTCCTTCTTTTACCCAACTGTACGTTGTGTACATCACTCCAGGTCAATAAATATAGATCTAAATCAACATTTTTTTATGCTACAAATAGTCTGTAATTTTATACACATCATATAAAATATTTTATTGGCTCTATGTTAATTAAATTTAATTCAATTCAATAAACACTTATGGAGAGTCTGTTAGGCATGGCACTAGAAGAAATGATCTAATCACTGTTTCCAGCAGCTCTCAATTTACAATTTATGTAGTTCACATCTCCCATCCTCAATGGATACACCTCTCATTTCCTGGGCTTATAATCAAGGTGATTTTGTAGACATTCAGTGAATTTGGGATAGCATAGACAACAAACTCAGATAATTTCAGGAAAAGTTTAGGGATTATCTGTGACCTAGCTCCTCTCACTTGTGAGTGAGTGATCCACAGTGTATTACAGCAGCTTCTAACACTAGGGTCATTCAGTATCTTGCAGGCCAGAATAATCAAGCTGCATCAGAAAGAACAGGACAAGCCTGCCAGTGAAAGATTGGGTGGTTAGGAAATCCATCACATTTTATCGTCCCATTGAATTATGATGTGTCATCCTTCATCTCTTTGTAATGCTTGCACGTTGGCTCACATTATTCTGTCAGTGTTTACTCCCTCAACTGTTTAACCCATTCTACCTGTTTTTGCTAAATGCAGAAAAATGAATTGTCTCTGCCAAGAGGAAGATACCACAATAATGGAGAAAGGTTGATGGTTGTCAGAGAGATTTAATGTTAAAAACCATGTTAATACTGGGAGGTAAAAGAGGGTACTGTTTGAATAATTTGGTTAGAGTCCCATCCCAGCTCCAATACTGAACTGTTTGTTTATTTACCTTTCTCTGTTTATAATTTTGTGTTTTCTGTTTATAATTTATTTACCTTTTTTCTACCCTATGACTTTGAAACAATACTAGTACTTACCCCACAGGGCCTTTTTGCAGATTATATGAATTTATGTCTTTAAGGTTCTCCAAACTGTGCCTGACACATAGTTAAGGGCTCACCACATGCTGACTTTATGACCTGAAAAATCTTAAAATGTTGTCCAGCATTGATTATCCATGCTTTGTAACAGCCCCCATTTCCTTTGTAAAATATTAAATATTGAAAGGAAAGTAATCAAAACAAAAGACATAAATAACTGCATTCAAACATGTTCATCTGCTCACTGAATATTTCCACTTGGATACCCAGTAATTGTAGCAAAATAAATATGCTTAAGATTTTAAAATTCATGTTTCCAAACCCACTTGCACCATTTACCTTAATTCCTATGATTATTTTCACTTTTTATCCCTATATACTCAACCCTATTCATATCGGCTCATTCTTCTTAGGTCCACTTCTTCCAAAACCGCTTATGTGTGCCAGTTGATTTAGAATCTCTACTCTGCTTTGAACAAATTCCTTTATATTTTTTATTAAGAGCATTTCTTCCTCTTGATAAGTGTGGCTTAACCAAACTTAACCCTCCCCTGGACCCCACCACCTCTACCACCTCAAGGGGCTGGGATGAGAGGTCTGCTTATTCTGTGCTTCCCAATGAGCTTCCAATCCACTTTCTACTTTTACTATCTGTGAGATTTCCTTTCTCCTCTTATTTATAATAAAATCACTTGATTCCAGGCAAGGCTTTGGCTCTCCATTCCTTGATGTCCAAGCGATGTTCTGGTGTCATATTTCTTCAACCTTGGCATACACTAGTGGCACAATCCCTTATCTTTTATCATCATTTGAAGTCAGAATCCCAAATCTGATATTCTCTCTCTGTCACCCAGTTGATTTTGTTTTATACGACTCTGTTCCAGATACTGTGTTAAGCACTGAAGACATGAAGAAAAATACATCATAGTCTCTGCCCTACAGGGCTCCACTTCCATCCTTCTTTCTCCCCTTCTTTCCCCCTCCTACAGAATGCAAATTTCATCCTCATCTTATCCTCTAGTCTATTAGCCGTCATTATTCTATCGGTCCATTGATATTATTCTGGCCTAGGTGACCGAATTCTATCTATGATCTAACATTTCAGAAACAAACAATACCCACAAACAACATACGCCTCAGCTAATACATCACCCTGAGTTATTCTCATAGAATTGTACTATCCCAAGTGTTGTTGGCAAAGTCTGCAAAAACAAGCTGACTTGATACTACAATTCATTTCTAGGCTCGGCAATTCTATTCTACGTCCCTTGTTTAAATATTAAAGGCACAAAAGCATAGGAGTACGAGATTAAGTAACTGGCAGCAGGGGATACGACCATAGCTTTGTCCCACATACAACACAGGAGCCCAAGCCCTAGAACTGGGATACAGAATAAAGCTGGACCAGCAGCCAGGCTGATGTGATTCTGAGTCACCTAGATGAATGCACTGAAGCTTCATAAACTTCTCCTCTCTGGAAAGAACTGTCCCAAAGTCTGGCTTAGGGTAAGCTGACAGTTTGAGGTGGGTAATTCTGAGGACTTCTTTATTATCCCATCTCTTCCAGCCCACAAGAGTCCATATGGCTCTCTTTAATGCTAATTTTGGCCTTAAGTACATACCACCTCTTATCATTATGCACTGTTTCATATGAATATGACTTGTATTCTTATACAATCTATGAACTTCTGGAAAGCAGGCTCTGTATTTTACACTACGTTTTCATTCCTCTCCACTCCCAGCTATACAAAGTATGAAGTTAATAGGTACCTAGTGAATAACAGAATAAACTGGACTAACAGGATGGACAAAACTCTAAATATGGCTCCATTCGTTTCCATGTAGATGAATCCCTACATTATTTCTCGTCAGTGAATCTATGCATTCCTGCTAATAACATATTTAAAAATGCATCACTCTTAGAGAAGGAAAAAAAATACCTATGTGCAGGATGTACATTGAAACATAATATATATCAATCAAGCTATAATAGCCAAAGTTATTCTTGAGAAACGTGGAGAAATGGTTGACATGTAATTAATGCAATTCTCCATCACACATGTAGAAATTATTTACGCTGTGTCATTACTGAGTTCACTCTTCCTCCCATATTTCAGACTCAAAAACACTGTTTTCTCCCCATTGTTCACCCTGGCCCAGGCACCATTAATGGTCTCTGTCAGTCCTCTACAGCTGAACACTAAATTTGATTTCCTAGCCATCTTTTCATTTGCATCTTGTATGTTTCATCTTGAAAGCAGGTGAAAGTCTAAAATAACATTCTCAAACCTGCAGAATATTTTCGTCCCTGTCTTCTTTCATTACCAGATGTCTCCATCACCTGGACTACAACAAAATCATGGGACACAATCAAGTATGCCTTTCAACCAACATTTCTATCCAAGAGTTCAGTTAGTATGTACAGTTAGTACCTGGAGTATGTTAGATCATTTCACAATAACATTTAAATGAGCTAAATCTGACCAAATGTGATACTCTATAAAAGGAACAAGAAACAACTTAAATTCAATTTTGACTACAGTAGACCATCTGAAAACAAACTGGCAGTATATGCATTTTCCATATGGCCCTAGTTTTTCTGTAATTCCTAACATATTTCAATGACTTTTGGTAGATGTGCAGCTGCTACGGGAATTCCATACTCAGATAAATGTCAGGATCACAGAACCGCTAGTCTCCTGTATCATATAGACACAGCTGACTAGGAATATATCAAGGATTCATCAGTTGATCATATTGTCTTGGATACACAATGATTATTGTTCAAGGTGAGTCAGTCCTGGACAGCAACATGTAAAAGAATGAAATTGAACACTTCCTAACACCATACACAAAAATAAACTCAAAATGGATTAAAGACCTAAATGTAAGGCCAGACACTATAAAACTCCTACAGGAAAACATAGGCAGAACACTCTATGACATACATCAAAGCAAGATCCTTTGGACCCACCTCCTAGAATCATGGAAATAAAATCAGGAATAAACAAATGGGACCTAATGAAACTTAAAAGCTTTTGCACAGCGAAAGAAACCATAAACAAGACTAGAAGGCAACCCTCAGAATGGGAGAAAATACTGGAAGCAATGGACAAAGGATTAATCTCCAAAATATACAAGCAGCTCATGCAGCTTAATACCAAAAAAGCAAATAACCCAATCCACAAATGGGCAGAAGACCTAAACAGACATTTCTCCAAAGAAGACATACAGAAGGTCAGCAAACACATGAAAAGGTGCTCAACATCACTAATCATTAGAGAAATGCAAGTCAAAGCCACAATGAGGTATCACCTCACACTAGTCAGAATGGCCATCATCAAAAAAATCTAGAAACGATAAATGTTGGAGAGGGTGTGGAGGAAAGGGAACTCTCCTACCCTGTTGGTGGGAATGTAAGTTGGTACAGCCACTGTGGAAAACAGTTTGCAGGTTCCTTAAAAAACTAAAAATAGAACTACCATATGATCCAGTAATCCCACTCCTGGGCATATACCCAGAGAAAACCATAATCCAAAAAAGAAACATGTACCATAATGTTCACTGCAGCACTATTTACAATAGCCAGGACATGGAAGCAACCTAAATGCCCATCAACAGATGAATGGATAAAGAAGATGTGGCACATATATACAATGGAATATCCCTCAGCCATAAAAAGGAATGAAATGGAGCTATAGGTAATGAGATGGATAGACCCAGAGACTGTCATATAGAGTGAAGTAAGCCAGAAAGAGAAAAACAAATACCGTACGCTAACTCATATATACGGAATCTAAAAAAATGTTACTGATGAACCCAGTGACAGGCTAAGAATAAGGATGCAGATGCACAGAATGGACTGGATGACACCAGGTTGGGGGCACGGGGGGCAAAGGGGAAGCTGGGATGAAGTGAGAGAGTAGCATAGACATATTTACACTACCAACTGTAAAATAGATAGCTAGTGGGAAGTTGCTGTATAACAAAGGGAGATCAACTTAATGATGGGTGATGCCTTAGAGGGCCAGGACAGGGAGGGTGGGAGGGAGTCATGGGAGGCAGGGGATATGGGGATATATGTATAAATACAGCTGATTCCCTTTGGTGTACCTCAAAAGCTGGTACAAGTGTGTAAAGCAATTATATTCCAATAAAGAGCTAAAAAAAAAAAAAAAAAAGAGTCAGTCCTGGAAACAAGACAATTTCACTGGTTCTCTGGATAAAGTGACTAGAAAGTTTATTATTAATTCCTTAGGTTGCATAAACCTTAGTAGTCATTAAAAAATAGACTAGAATTCAGTTACCTGGAGAAATTGGAGGAGTAGCCAAGCACGAATATCAAGTTCTAGGAATAAGAATGAGTAACACTGTTTATAAAGGAAAATAAACTAAAGAAATAATGGGAACACAGAAAGTGCAAATGCAGAAGTCAAAATTTATTAGCCAAATAGCAATGCAGTTAAATGTATCCATTAAAGAAATATATACTTGATGTCTGCTCAATATAAATCATTGATATAGAAAAATCTGGATGTATGATTGGTAGGTTGAAGTTTAAGAAACCTGACACTCACAGTCATGCCATAGCCAGACTAGCATACTGGCCAGATTTGTGCTCCACAATAAAGGTCAAAGGCAAAGACATTAAAATAATTTAGGAAAACAGAGATATGGGGATGATATTTATTGAAAATATTCTAGGAAAAACTAGAGATTAGGATTATTCATCCTCTGATTAAATATATAAATACATGAAATTTTAAATTGTTTTTGTTTTTACAAGAGTGGTGATGACTAATTGTTTTCCATTATCATAGAGAACATGAGAAAATATGTCCAAATTTAAGCAGAAATGATTTAAGAGCATTGTAAATAATGTTTTCCAGAAAAAAAAAATCAGTGTACATTATGAAAGCCTGAGGTTTATTGTTTTTCTATAGATACCATTAAAGGCAGGAGAGATTTTCATTTCCCTGGGAGGGACAAGAGTAACCTTGTTTAAAGATTTCAGTGTTCCTGAATCTCTGGAGGTAATGAGGACCATGGCGAGATTTGCTTTAGGTCTAGAAAAGTAATGTGGTCAGAGGAATGGTCAAGAGCTGAATGAGAAGCCTAAACATTTTGGACAGGAGGCTACCAGGTAAACAAGATGTCCTGTGACATTTTTACCTTTAGGCCACCAAGACATGAGTCAGTTGATATGCTTAATGCAAGGAGGTGATTTGTAGGTGCTAAGTGTTCATAAGAGACAAGATTAAAGAGCCTTCTGACAAAGGGGTGTCAAGTCATCCCCCACCTGCAGAGCCAAATATGGGTACATGGAGGCTTCTCCATCTTAATTAAAGTATGGCACTGGGAAATGCTGGCTTCATGGAGCTGACAGCTCCTGAGTTAACTGGCATCTTGCCTGCTGCTATTGACAGCTAATTTTTTTCTCCAGAGAATCTTCACTAAGGCTGGCAATTAAAACTTGGAAAGCAATCAACATGGGAAACCCTGTCTCCTAACTCCAGTCTTCCTTTCTTTTCCTTGGTGGGACCTCTACAGAGCCTATAGAGGTTAACAAAGATCCTTACCTTACTCAAGAAATCCACTATGAACACATAGAGTGTACTTGTGAAGATTAAAGTTTGAACTGCACAAGTTTCTGAATGTTACTAGTGCAGTTTGAACTGCACTAGTTTTCTGAGTGCGGACAATTACGTTATGCCCACACTATCCTATAAAGGCGATACCGCAGGTTGGAGGTACACTCTAATAGAAGTTTCTGAAATGAGAATTACAACCCATTAATTCCATACGCAATGGAATTAATCCAGAACTACTCATATTTCAAAACAGTGGAACGGAATAGAACACATAAAAATTCATCACATGTAGTAAGGCTATGCATTACTTTGTGAAGCAGTCGTTTCAATCGTACATTTATGGGGGCGTGTGGATGTAGGTGTGAATATGCACAAACATAGTGGGCTGCGATATAAAACGCGGGTTCTGGTATGTGATACGAAACACTGCTCTAAGAGATTATCAGGGTCTTCAAATTAAGGGGACATCTCTGTGCCTACACAACACTAAACATCCCTTTGGAATAAACAAAATTGTCAAACACCAGATGCTTCTAAAACATCTGGACACTTCACAGCATGTTGACAAAATATCTGAATGTCTGATTGTCTGTTCCTCTTCTCTTCTGGGTGTTTACTTTAATAAAACACAGCCATGAGGTGTGGCTCAGAGATGTGAACTCTAGCAACAATTTCATTTACATTCTTAAACTACAAAGTTCGCTCATTAAATCTCCTATGCTACTAAACTGCTTTCTTCCCTGGAATAGGAGAGAATTAAACACAAGAGTTTAAAAGGAAATTTTATTAAGTGAGTTTGTTAAAGTCAAAGAGAAGTTCAAAAATGTACAAGTAACCACAACGTGAACTAATGTACACAATAGGATATTGTTTATAAAAGAAAATGATACTGTGGTGGGCAGCAAGTGGAAAATGAGAAGAAATCATTTGACTCCCCTCAGTATCTGTTACATCTCAATTACAGCAGTGTCTTATTGCAGTCTTCCCCACATCAAGTTATAAGAAAGCAAGTCAATCCACGAGTTGAGATGAGGCTCTAAGAGGAGCACGCCGAGATGTAGGTTTAATACTAATAATAATGATTAGACAAATCACTGGTGGATAGCTGTTTTCCTGAGAGAACACTTCTTTAGATACGTAAGAATTTCAGCAAAGAAAAAGATTGCTAAGAAAAAAAATATGTACTTTAAAAAAGTCATTGTCCAGATTGTAATGATGTTTTTCATCACAATTCCTGACAAAATCTGGGTAAAAATAAAACAAGAAATTTTTCTCCTCAATTTTATGCCTTTAGCATGTAGTCTATTGCAATTCCAATTTACTAATTTCGGTGTCATTTCTAATTTCTGAAAAGAGAATCTAACCTCTTTTGCTCAGGTCTTGAGGTACACTTTGCATGCATTTTCCCCCCAGTGGTTCAAGGTGGTTGTGAGCTGAGTCTACGTTGACCTAGGAATTTCCATGGGGACTCTAGAACAAATCAGTAGAGCAAGCACATTGCTCAACAAAGAAAGACTCTGATTAACCCAGAAGTTTCTTTTCATAGTTTCTTGTTGAGCTGTGCCTGCTGATAAATTATAAAATGCCAGAACTGAAAAAATATAAGAACAAGAACAGAAACAACAAAAACCAAAACAGCTCCCAATAAAAAGGGGAGTCGTCATTGCTGCTGTCTAAGCCTGAATTTCAGATCCAGATAAACAACAAAACAGAGAAGCTGCCTTCTTAGCTAAAGGATTTAGAATGAATCACAAGACCTCTGCCTGGATGTTCTAGATGAATTATATGTCTAGTCTACAGTCTTCTAGGTTATTGGGTACTTGTGAAATTTTATACATTCATCTTGTCAAGATCTAGGCACATTAGATCTGGGGATAGACATGTTGCCCTGTTCCTAGTAGATGTTTGTCATGAGTTGACTGACTAGTTTTAATGCACAAAGCATTCTAGAGCCTCTGGCTGGTCTAGTTATACTAAGGGAGAAAAGTGTGGTATACCTGGGAAAAATTCTTGATGAAACAATACTTTTCTAACACCAAGGGAAATATGAAAGTGCTTTATAAAAAGTAACCTTTGAATAGGCTTTCTACTAAGATGGAAAAACAAATACAAACAAAAATTCTTGAGCTGAAGCAAAACAGATATAGCATGAAGATTTTTTTAAGAAAAGACCTCAAACCTATAGAGAAACACTGCTACTAATGGCTACTCATGTTCCTCTCTCTTTCCCTTTGCCTAGGAACACTCTCCAGAGTCCAGCCCCTAAGTTTATCCATGTCCTGTGGCTGTTGTAGAAGGAAGGTTTTATTGCGGTTTCTGTGTAAATAAAATAAATCTGAAGAGAGACTGAGTAAGCATGAGTTCTAATGAGCATTCAGTTCAATTCTTATTCTATCTGGACTGGTTCTTCTATTTCTTTAACAAAAATAAAAAAAGGAGAGAAGAGAGAAAAAATTTAACTGAGTAGAAAAACACTTGGGCTAGATAAAGCTTGGCAGCATCCCAAGTGGCAGTATTTTCTATAGAACAGTTCTATCTCACGTGACACTCTCCGGGCTATTTTACTATCTGCACTAAAAAGCCAGCAAAGGCAGCTGCTGCTCCTAAGACCCTAGCGTTCTCTGTTTGGCTCCATCTCCACACCACCCTGCTGCAGGCCACAGGCAGGACTGAGCATGTCAAGGAAGAGCCCAGTGACCTGGAACATACTCCGGGTCTTAGAAGGCAGCTCATTCTCCAGGCACAGGTGCAACATGGCCCCTGGGTAGAGACCCACTTTCCTCCTCCAGGGAGAGATGAGAAATTACTACTGCTTCACCATTTGTTTCATCAAATTTGCCCCAGACTAATCTGAAAGTACCGGTATTGCAAATTTTCGTTCCATTTTATTGCCAGTATATTAGTAAAAAACCACAGAGATTCCTAATAAGCTCATATCTATAGGGAGAACAGAGAAGTTTGACAACTAAAAAAAGTCCCAGGTTCAGAGGCATGTGCACAGTGTCAAGCAAAGGGATATCTATTCAGACCTTGTGTGGGGATGATGTTTGATTACACTGCCTACAATAGAAACTTGACTTGTCTGACTCAGGGTAGAAGGCAAATGACCACCAACAGGGATATCTTCAGAAGAGATTTGTGCTGTGCGTTAGTTTTCCAAAAACAATCCAAAATGGTCCATTGCTGAGAACTGTTGTCACACACCCAAGGCTGACTCCCATAGGAAACGAGGAAAACATTCATTTTGCATAATGCAAAGAGATAAAGGCACCTACTGCTCCAAAGGACAATATTGGTTGCAAACCCCAGTGGACCTCTGGGCTTCTATAAAGGACAACAGGTTCTACTTGCCATCATCCTTCTCTGTCCCTGCTTCCTCTCTTCCACCAAAATGTGCAGCTGCTGAAACCCAGAGTCAACTGTGACAAGGGCAGACGCCAAGAACAACAGCAAACATATGTTAATAATGCTCTCAATACTGCCAGTTCTTCAATTCCATCCAATTATCTGTACCTTTTCTCCTGATTTCCATCACTTCAGGGCGTTATTTATCAAGTGCTCCATAATGAATCAGGCACCAAGCTTGACTGTGCTAATGAGACTATTTACAGCACCCCTCCCCCACGCTGTTCTCCACCCAATCCTCACTCCTACTGTATAAAGCTTCCTTCTCCTTTTCCTTCCTACAGTGGCCTTGAGGCTTTTGGAATGATCCCAACAACAGAACCGCTCCTCCTGACAGTTTTAAGGAGAATTAACATATAAGCAATGCCCAGTTCCCCACTAGTTACCCATCATTATTCACTTAAAGGTAGGAACTTGCTCTGTTCATACTGAGTGGCTCATGAATCCACTGTCTTTCTCTTTCCTCCATTCCCATTTGCACCATCCCACCTTACTTTAAGTTCTATCTCTAATACACAGTCCCACCATATTCACTGTACGTTTTTATTCACCTTTGGGCTATTTTTCTTTGCCATTTCCTCATGCACACATATTTGTACTTATTCATTGTTTTTCCCTTCCTTCTAGTTCACCTATATAGACAATATTTTTCATTCTATCTAGGGGAGAATCTTTGAAGATTTGTAATTCTTCTTTAACAGTTCTTTGTAGAAGATTTCCTCCATTTTCTTTCTTTCTTTTTTTTTTTTTTTTTTTTGGTAATGTTCTTTCTTTCAATAAAAGAAAATAACTTTCCCATTTTTTAATTCTGTCTGTAAGGCACTCAACTTTAATTCCTTCTTCCAGCTAGACTAGCCATGAATTGAGGGTGCTGTTTTAGATAGAGCTGCCCCCCTACATCAGGCTAGGGCTTCTCCAGCTACTCTCTGCCTCAGCCTCTGAAGACAGAATACCTCTCCTAAACACACAACCATCAAGAGTAGTACGGACAGGAATTAAAGTCAGGTCCTGCTCTCTCTTTTTTTTTTTTTCAGGTGCTCTCAGAACTGAAACAAACTCTTATAGCTGATAGAAAAAGCTACTCAAATATCACTTTTTTACTCTGTCTCTTTATTGTTGAGTTAAAAAAGTCACTATCCCTCAATTTCAGAGATTGATTCTGAGTAGTCATCTCATGAGAAATAGTAGCTGAGACAAAAAAAGTCATGAGCTCAGTCTAAAGTCTCCTAATTTTTAAGTGATATAGGGAAGACTTCAACCACATTCTCTTGAATCCCACATCAATGCTTTTTAATTACATTCTAGGAGTCCATTACCTGGATAAGATAAATTAATTCTAAGCCTCATGTCAACCCTTAGCTTTCTCCCTTCCAAGTTATCAGATGGGGTCCCATTTAGGAAATTTAGAAGAAACAGGGGTGTAGTTCTTTCTATCAATATATGTGCTAAAAAAAAAAAAAAAAATAGAAAAAAGAAAAAAAAAAGTGGCTACTAGTCTCTGAACCAAACCATGCCAAGAGCAACCTATTGCAGACCTAACATATTCCCATCTTCCAGAGTCTCTATAACTCCAACAGTGAAACCATATTTAAACAAAAATACATATGGAAAAAAGAAACCATTCCAAAATTATCATTTGCATACTTCATTCTGGTTATGGTTTAGTTATACGTTTAATGAAGGTCTGGATGTTGATTTTTTTTTTTTTTTTTACCTCATCAACTACTTTTCTTAAGATTGGAACCTCTCTAAGCATGAACCTAAAAAAAACTAAGAACAAAAGTTACATTATTGATTATTTTTCTGGATACAATGAGGCATTTCTCTATGAATGTAAGCAGACACTGAAGTGTCTTGGGAAGAGGAACACTTGGGTCAAATCTCCTTGAAAATAAATGTAGGTTGAACCAAAGTCCTCTATTTCTATGTAGTTCAATTATTTACATTTCTTTCTTATGATTAACACTTTTTGTGTCCTATTTAAGGATTCTTTGCCTTAAAGATAGTCTATCGTTTTGTCATTCTCACTTAGATCTATACCCCATCCTCAACAGATTTTTGCATATGATGGAAAATATATTTGGCAAAATTCATATCCAAATATGGTATGATTCCTACAAACCAGTAAAAAATGGTGGATGACAATGAAAAGATGGGCATGTAATTTTTACACTTTAAAAAGAGATCCAAATATTGATAACCCATGAAAAAGTTATCAAATTCTCTACTATCAGAGAAATTAAAATGGTCACAAAAAAATGGTGACCATTAAACGTCCACCAAAAGGGCTAAAATAAAAGACAGATACTTCAAATGCTGACAAGACATGAAACAGTTGATCTTATTATACATGTTGATGGGAGTAGATAATATTACAATGTCTTTGAAAAACTGGCAGTAAATTTCAACATAAAAATACTCTATGACTCAGAAATGCTACTCATTTTCCAATGGGAATGCATACATATACATATATATATGTTATATATATATTACATATATATATCAAAATACATGTACAAGAAAGTTCATAGCAACTCTATTCATAAAATTCATAAGTGGAAGCAATGTAAATGTATGTCCTCAGTAGAATGAACAAATAAAATATATTCATAGAAAAAATATTATAGAGCACTAATACATGCAACTACATGGATGAGTCTTACAAACAAAACATTAAGCAACAGAATTCAAAGACAAAAGTCTGCATGTCATATGACCCCATGTATATAAATTTCAGAAGCAAGCAAAAATGTCTACGGTGCTACACAGAGCTTATCCTTGGGGGTACAGTGCTGCAACACGTGAGCAACGTGTGAGCAGGGGCATGGGATAGCTTCCAGGGAATGATAGGGCTCTATTTTTTTTATCTAGATGATAGGAATACAAGTGTACAGTTGTCATTATGAACTTTTTTATATCTATTTTACATCAATAAAAATTAACTAACTAAATAAAATACATATTTCACTCCTGACTTAGTGAAAAAAATGTACAGAGGAAAGATGTTTCATCAGAAAGTGGTTCTAGTATCATTCTTTGAAGTCTAAGTGAAAGAAAAATATGAAAATCACCATCCAGTATCTTTTTGAACACCTACTACATGTACATCTGTGAATAATAAAGTAAAAAACAGACAGTTGATCTCAAGGGAAAGAAGTTCCAGACAGGCTTTTGAGGCTGAGACAGAACCTACTGAAGAAAAAAAAATTAACAAAAATAAAAAATGCAAGTGGATGTTAATCTGTGACTATTGTTTTGAATACTCTCCAATTGAGGTGAAAGCAACACATGCAACAAATATATGCAATATATTTAACAGAATGGGACTAGAGAAAGCAATGATGTCAAGATATGGATCTTGAATCTGGAAATCACCTGAAGAAAAGAGAAGAGAGAACAAATACTTAGGGAAACAACTGAAGAATAAGTGGCTAAGAACCAAATTTGGAATATGTAGACACCTAGTAGGTAAAGCATACTAAGACTGGAGGAGGGACAAAGACAGTAAGAGAACCTGAATGGTAAAGTACATTATCATAGAAGCCTAAGTAAAATCAGTCATTGGAACTGTACACAAATATCCTGTTTCTCCTTTTGAGCATAAGATAGTATTTTTCCTGCCCACTTTGAAGTTAGGAGTGACCAAGTGATTTGACTTGTTCAATAAAATGTGAATGGCTTTCAGGAACAAGACAAGGATGTCCACTCTTGCCACTGCTATTCAACATACTTTTGGAAGTTCTTGCCACAACAATCAGAGAAGACAAAGAAATAAAAGGAACCCAAAATGGAAAAGAAGAAGTAAAACTGTCACTCTTTGCAGATGACATGATACTTTACATAGAAAATCCTAAAGATGCCACCAGAAAACTACTTGAGCTAATCAATGAATTTGGTAAAGTTGCAGGATACAAAATTAACACACAGAAATCTCTTGCATTTCTACACACTATCAATGAAAGATCAGAAAGAAAAATTAAGGAAACAATCCCATTCACCACTACAACAAAAAGAATAAAACACCTAGGAATAAATCTAACTAAGGAGGTAAAAGATCTGTACTCAGAAAACTATAAGACACTAATGAAAGAAATCAAAGACAACACAAACAGATGGAGAGATATACCATGTTCTTGGATTGGAAGAATCAAGATTGTGAAAATGACTATACAACCCAAAGCAATTTACAGATTCAATGCAATTCCTATCAAATTAGCAATGGCATTTTTCACAGAACTAGAACAAGAAATTTTACGATTTGTATGGAAACGCAAAAGACCCCGAATAGCCAAAGCAATCTTGAGAAGGAAAGACAGAGTTGGTGGAATCAGGCTTCTTGACTTCAAACTATACTGCCAGGCTACAGTGATCAAGACAGTATGGTACTGGCACAAAAACAGAAATATAGATCAATGGAACAGGATAGAAAGCCCAGAGATAAACTATGGTCAACTAATCTATGACAAAGGAGGCAAGGATATACAATGGAGAAAAGGCAGCCTCTTCAATAAGTGGTGCTGGGAAAACTGGACAGCTACATGTAAAAGAATAAAATTAGAACACTCCCTAACACCATACACAAAAATAAATTCAAAATGGATTAAAGACTTAAATGTAAGGCCAGACACTATAAAACTCTTAGAGGAAAACATAGGAAGAACACTCTATGACATAAATAACAGCAAGATCCTTTTGGACCCACCCCCTAGAGTAATGGAAATAAAAATAAAAATAAATAAGTGGGACCTAATGAAACTTCAAAGCTTCTGCACAGCAAAGGAAACTATAAGCAAGACGAAAAGACAACCCTCAGAATGGGAGAAAATATTTGCAAATGAATCAACAGACAAAGGGTTAATCTCCAAAATATATAAACAGTTCATCCAGCTCAATATCAAAAAACAAACAACCCAATTAAAAAATGGGCAGAAGACCTAAACAGGCATTTCTCTAAAGAAGATATAGGGATGGCCAAGAGGCACATGAAAAGCTGCTCAACATCACTAATTATTAGAGAAATGCAAATCAAAACGACAATGAGGTATCACCTCACACTGGTCAGAATGGGCATCATCAGAAAATCTACAAACAGTAAATGCCGCAGAGGGTGTGGAGAAAAGGGAACCCTCTTGCACTGTTGGTGGGAATGTAAATTGATACAGCCACTATGGAGAACAGTATGGAGGTTCCTTGAAAAACTAAAAATAGAGTTACCATATGACCCAGCAATCCCACTACTGGGCATATACCCAGAGAACACCATAATTCAAAAAGACACATGCACTCCAATGTTCACTGCCGCACTATTTACAATAGCCAGGACATAGAAGCAACCTAAATGCCCATCAACAGATGAATGGATAAAAAAGATGTGGTACATATATATAATGGAATATTACTCAGCTCTAAAAATGAATGAAACTGGGACATTTGTAGAGACATGGATGGACCTAGAGACTGTCATACAGAGTGAAGTGAGTCAGAAAGAGAAAAACAAATATCGTATACTAACACATATATGCAGAATATAGAAAAATGGTACAAATCAACTGGTTTGCAAGGCAGAAATAGAGACACTGATGTAGAGAGCAAACATATGGACACCAATTAGGGGAAGTGGGGAGGGTTGGGGGGTAATGAATTGGGAGATTGGGATTGCCATATATACATTACTAATAAGAAAAAAAAATGCCAAATTGTACATTCTAAATATATGCAGTTTATTGTATAACTGTATCTCAATAAAAGTTCTAAAAAAAAAATGTGAATGGCTTTAATGTGTGTCATTTCCAGTAGAAGCTTTAATAAGCAGTACATGGCTTGCCAAAATCCATTCCTCCTGCTGTAGTGACTGTGGAGGTTATGAAGATGATGATGGGGATCCTCCCTCAACTTGGGTTCTGGATGGATTATAATGTGCAGAGTGCCCCAGTCTCTAGCTCATATGGGCCATGCAGCATGAGTGCAAGGAAAACTGACCATTCTTTATACCCATCTTGTGGACCTCACCTGCCCTATGAAACCTCACACAGAGATCAATTCTACAATTCAGTCTTTTCTGTTTCTACATTCACGTGGCTGAGCACTACTAGGAAAAATAAGTACTCACAGGGCTACAAACCCTCAATCTGCAAAATCAGTGAGGTCTCAACAATGCTTTTATCTGAACTCAGACAGTTTCCTTTCCATTTCCACAACGATTTTTTCAAACCTTAATCATTCTCCTCTAGACCCCATGCAGTCTCAGCAGAGCATCTGGTCTCCTGAATCAACAAGAGCACTAAGGCTGTGATATATATTCTTCTGTATATTTCCACTTGCCCCCTTCTGCTGACTTAAATTCACCCATGCTCATCCTTATCCTCTTTCTTTCAGTCTTCTAGAATGAGGTGTCCTTATTTCTGATTAAGCATTCCCTGCACCTAAACCATTTAGTACTGCCTCTTCTGGGATTTTACCCCACTACATAGTCCTTCTCTTTCCATCACATTCAGTTTGTTACTCTTAACTGATTCCTTCTCTCTTTGGTCTGTGAATACATCAGAAACCCTGGATTGAAATTAAGTCTCCCTCCAGCTTTCATCTAATCTCCATCTCATTCACAGACAAGAAGCAGGCTCACTCCTAAACCTTCTATAATCATACATCTACATTCTACTGCAAACTGTTCTTACTAGAATCACTAAAGACCAAATGATTGCCAATTAGATGTAAGTAATTAAACCTCTCTCTTATTCTTGGTTGCAGTTAAAACTGCTGACTTCTTTCTTATTGAAATTCTCTGGTCTCTTGGTGTCTGACTCTCCATTATCCTTGTCCTCCATGTACCACTGTCCATTCTCTCTCCTATTCTGTCATTGACAGCTCTTCCTCCAAACAAGCTTGATGTGTTGATGATCTCTAGAGTTCCCTCCTTGACCCACTGTTCTCACCCTGCAGAGTCTCCCTCAATGATTTCATTTGTCCACGTGATTTCAACATCTCCAGTATGTTGATGACTTCTAAACCTAAATCTCTTGTTCCAGATCTCTTCCTTGAGACTGAAATCCATAATCACCTAATATTCTGTAGAGAACTCAAAGATAAAATATGTCCAAAACTGAAATCATTTTTTTCTTCCTAAATCGATTTCTCTTCTCATATTCTCTAAGTTAATGGAATTAGCACCCAGCCATTGACTCAAGACAAAATCCAAGAGTACTCCAGTTTTTTCCAGGTTTGCCAGGATATGTGTTACCCTGATTTTACTTCTTAGGGCCTTACCATTTCAGTGTGTGCTGGCCTGATTTGCTACTGCAAATCTCTCCTTCAATTCCCATGTACAACTTTGCTGGGTAGAATATTCTTGGTTGGCAGTTTTTTCCTTTCAGCATTTTGACTATATCCATCCCACTCCCTTGTGACCTGCAAGGTTTCTGCTGAAAAATCTGCTGATAGTCTTATAAGGGTTCCCTTATATGTAACAAGTTGATTTTCTCTTCCTGCTTTAAGATCTACTCTTTAACTTTTGACAATTTAATTTTCTAGGTATAGGTTTCTGATTCATCTTTTTTTGGTACATTTTGGGCTTCCTAGATCTGAAAGCCAGGTTAGGGAAGTTTTCAGCCATTATATCTTGAATATGCTTTCTGCCTTTTTCTCTCTCTTTTCCTTCTGAGGCTCTCTGGAATGTATATATTGGTCCATCTAATGATGCCCCATTAGTTATTTAAGCTATTTAATTTTTTTCTTCTTACTACTCTGATTAGAAGAATTCTACTGCCCTGTCTTTAAGTTCACTGATCCTTCCTTCCACATGACCTAGTCTGCTGTTGAATCCTTCTATTGAAATTTTTAGTTCAGATATTGTATTCTTTAGCTCTATGATTTCTGTTTGGTACTTTTAAAATATTTTCTATTACTTTGTTGAAATTCTCACTTTGTTTTCCATTGATCTCCTGACCTCAGTGAACTCTATGACCATTATTTTGAACTCCCCAGTGGGCAAATCACTTATTTCTGATTCATTAAGGTTGATTTCTGGAGATTTATCTTGCTCTTTTATTAGAACATATTTTCGTGTTTCTTCATTTTCCTTTATTCCATGTGTTGGTTTCTGTGCATTAGATAAAATAGTCACCTCTCCTAGTCTTGAAAGACTGATCACATGTAGGAGATGAACCTTGTCAATCAGCTAAGCCCAAGCTCCTGGTTGCCTCTCAAACCTTTGACTGGCTAATCCACTGTCTTTGTTACGAATGGCTTCCAGTATTTGGGGATATGCCAAGATTCATCAGTGTCCCAAAGAATGGAAAATGCATATACCTTTCCAGTCTTTATGAGGATTGTTAATTGCCTGCCCCTTCAGCTCCCCAGTACCGGCTAATTGGAAGCCCAACTTTCAGGAAGCAGCTGGGAAAGTCAGGATGTTACATATACAGTCTAGCTCCTATCAGAGAGAAACTATGAGCTAGATGTTTTTGCTTACTCACTCTGTGCGAGAGCCAAAGGAAATAGTCATTAAGAGAGCTTGTGTGCCTAAACAGAACAACCACTTTGTTTTGTGTGGTCCTGGGGATTGAATGCCAAGCCCCATCAGCCCCCAGAGCTAGGTGATATGGGAGCCAATTCCTTGGGTGGTATTCATAACAGCTGGGGTGTCAGCTATGATAACAAGCTCCTTCCATGGGGAAGCTTGATCTCATTGTTGGAGTGAGCTGGGGGAGAAAGAGGACAAAGTTCCTAACAGCTCTTTTAGGATCTTGGGAAGACTGCAGTCAGCATCTAGATGCAAGCTGATTAGAAGCTGGACCCTCAGGCAGCAGCTGGGAAGTTATGCAGTCAGACCCCTTCCAGGAAGAAACTGGGAGACAGCATTTTTGCCTACTCCCTCTGGGCTAAGCCTGAGTGTACAGCCATGGGGAGTGTTCCTGCACCATTTAAAACCTGCTTTGTTTGCTATAATACTGTTAGACTTGTAAATGCAAGCCCCATTGACTTTTAGAACTAGATGATTTGGGGGCCCATTCCTCAGATGATAGTCTTGAAAGCTATGGTGCTAGACATGTGATCCAAACTTTTCACTCTTCAGGGAGTAGCTAGGAGACGGTGGTTCCCTCCTGATTATATGGTGCTATACCAGAGGTGGGGTTTATGGTGAGAATGTAGCTACCCATTTTGATGTGGATATTTCCCCACTGCCTGATATATAGGAGTAACTCAATTAGCATCTGTATTTCTCTTAGAGGGAAATGCTCCATTTGCAGCTGTATATTCAGTGTGTCCATGGCAGGAGGGAAATTCAGGGGCCTTCTATGTGATCATCTGGATCTAGAGTCTCCCTGGGGTGGGATAATGGTAAAGCATATGTTCTATACTGCCTTTAAAAGTTCCACAGCAGGATTAAGAACCAGTTACCCATAGCAGTAATTTACTTGAAAATGTGCCTTTTATTGGCCAAACTTCCTTCCCTGTTTTACCTCCCTATTTCCCTGCTGGCATTTTCCCCCTCTCCAAACTACACTATTTTGCTTCCATTCTCATCTTATGGTCTGCCTCTAAAAAAAACCCCAAACCAAGACACTAACACTTATTTGACCACATAATCAAAGACTTGATTTGAGTTGGTAACTATGTCTAGAACCTATCCATGTTACTTCTACCCTGGTTTACACTGCCTGCATCTCTTACCTAGACCTTTCCAAAGGTCCCTTACTCATGTCTTTGATTCTAAATCCCACCTACCTCAAATCCATCCTCTACACTGATCAAAGAATAAGGTCTTAATAAGCAGATCTACCTGTGTCAACTCCTTAACTGGAATCTTTCAGGGTCTCCCATCACTTGCAGGCAAAGCTCAAGCTTCTGATCATGGAATATAAGATCCATCATGACCTGGTTCCACTTGTTTTTACCTCTCATGTTATATTCCAGTAACACCAACTGAATTGTACTCTCACCCTTCTCCTAAAATATGTATATAGATATCTAGATATCACCTCTGTCCTACCCTTTTTAGAAAGCTTCTTTTACCTTCCTTAGCTTATGTGAAGCCTACCACCCTTTACATCTCAGTTCAAAATGTCCTCTTCAAAAAAAACATTTTCTAACCTTCCAACACAAGACTAAAGTTCACCTACTCTATTACTGTCTACATATATTTCTTCGACAGATTATAATTTTCTATTTATGCTGGGATTATTGCAAATGCCTCTTTAAGATCTCCATGTCTTGAATTTCTTCCTCTTGTTTTTCTACTATACTTGCAATTATGGTTTTGTGATAAAATATACATACCATAAAATATGTCATCTTAACCATTTTTAAAGAGTACAATTCAGTAGCATTAAGTGTATTCACATTGTTTTGCAGCCAATCTCCAGAACTATTCATCTTGTACAACTACAACTCTGTCCTCATAAAACAATTGCTCGTTCCCCCCAAACCCTGGCAACTATCATTCCACTGTCTATGGAATTGACTCTCTCGATACCTCACATAAGTGAAATCATCCGGTATTTGTCTTTTTATGTCTGGCTTATTTCACTTTGCATAACATCTTCAAGGTTTATCCATGTTAGAGCATGTGTCAGGATTCCCTTCCTTTTTAAGGCTGAATAATATTCAACTAGTGGATAAACCACACTTAGTTCATCCATTCATCCATCGATAGACCCTATTTACTGTTTTAGAAAAGGTCACAGTCTGGTTTGTTGGGATGACAAGCACTGAGCAGAGTGACACATACACTATCTTCCAAGGTTAAACAAGGAAGTTGCTGAAATGCCAGAATACAAAGACTTTTCTGCCAGGAAAGTGGTCAGGAATCTCTTTAAAAGTTAGGCAGAATTTCAGACTTCAAACCCACTTCCTAAAGGACAGACCAGACTTGTTCTACTCAGAACACTGCTATCAAGTGTATCACATTTAGAGATTCGATTTCTGGATTTGAACAGCTTGTTATCCTAGTCTCTCTTGGCATAGTCACAAGATTTGACTCTTTGTAACCATGATTTGACCGTGATTAGTTAGGTTTAAGGTGTGAACTTGGTCAGATGACCTCTTTGGCTGCTTGATTAGCTACAGAAACTTTACACAAAGACTCAGAACCATGGAAGTTTATAAAACACTTGGGTCTTCTTTTGAATGCAAATGACATATTTCTACCAATGTTAATCTTCTAAGGGAAAGTTAATTGAAAGCCCCAGCCAACATGGCTATCTAACCCCATTTCTAATCATTCCATTCTGGTCTTCTATTCAAGTCAGATCAAGTTAAATTACCTTCTTCATTCAATGCCATACTGCAAGGCTCTTGTATGTTACTGTGCTCTCGCACATACTACTGACTACAATGGGTCTACCCACCTACTATTCCATCAAGTTTTATCTCAAACATCATTGTTCTATGATACGTTCTCCAGTATCTCACCTCCCCACTTGTTAGCAATTCCTTCTACTGGATTCTCTTAGCACTTGGCAAATGTTCTCTTCATAACTCATCACGTTTCCTTGTAATTATTTGTAAGTGCCTTAAGGGCTGTTCTTTCTCATTTTAGCTCAACATTTGATACTCAGTAAATGTTCAGTAAAGAACTGTTGAGAATGAATAAATGAATGAGTAAATTAATGGAAAGAATAACTAGTTTTTAATGAAGATAAAAGACAATCACAGAGAAGCAAAAGATTTCACGCACAATGTGGCTGAGGCTTAGAAGCATGTTTGTCTTTCCTAGTGACAGCACAATTCTCACCTTCAAAACTTGAAAGTAAACTTGGAAAAAAAAAGATAGAAAAGAAACTGAGGCTAAAAATGAAGGACAGGAGGAAACAGAGGAGTCAGGGCAAAGGCAAGTCAGAGAAGGGGAGAGAGGCAGAGAGAACACTGTAAGTCTCACCCTCCTCCATTCTCGCCTTCTAGAGCTGAGGAGTCAGCTTCCTACAATGATAACATAATTTAGTCCTACACATAGACACCTCATACTCTGCTTCAGCTCAGGATACACACTCAAGCAATGGGAGAGTAAACCTCATTTCCCCTTGGAAGTACTTTCATAACACATCATGCCTTCCCTATTGCCTCAGGGATTTAAACTACCAGCCAACAGGAGCTGCACATTGTGTTAAAGCACAGAAAGAGAAAGAGGCAAAGGCATTAACAAAATTAAGCCTCCAGGGTCTCAGGTGGAAGGAGTATTATCCAAAATACAGTTAATTATTTAATGGACTACAGCCACTGCTGGTCACTGCAGTGGCCAGATGGATGGAAATGTATCTTATTCCCTCTTTTGGGTGGGATTTCGTGTTCTGAACATCTGTCTGCTATAAACAAGAGTATGTTCTGATTCTATTCAGTCTGAGATACACACAGCTCTAACCAGAGCTGGAAATTCAGTAAGACAAACCAATCATTTAGGCTGTGCAGCAAGGAGTGTTGAGGATTAGAAAAAACAGATCACTCAGGAAATAAAAATAAGATACAGATTTAATTCAAATAGTGACTCTTAGATCCAATGTGCAGCTAAATGGTAGAACGTTATGCAACTATACAGTATGCTAGTAATAGGACAACAGTGAAATGGTACAGTTACTCTTCTTACTGTACTAATAGTAAATAGCTGCAATTCACTACTTTCCCTCCCAATGAAAATTCCAAAAATACGATAAACACTGGAAATACCTCATTCCTCCCTGGCAGGTTCTGAGGTTGTCTTCTCTCAGAAGGATTCGCTTTTCTCACAGATTTTCCATTAAGCATAGGTCAACCAATGAGAGTCTTGGGGAGGACATAAGAACATCTGTCTCGTAACTTTCATTAATCAAACAGTGAGACCACCTTTTCCCCATTCCCTTGAGTGACATGTTTTTCCTCCACCCCATGACCCACTTCTTCATCCCCCTTCTGTTGTCTTTCTGTCTCTCACCCTATTATAAACACAAAAATTTCCTCAGAGCCATCAAACACATCATACCTTGGTAGCAGCCTGAACAAGAATGTTTTTAAAAGGCGATGTCTGAATATGACAAATGACATCAGCTCCATGTTTGGCAGGGTCACAGCCAAAGCTGAGCCTGATATTTACAGTATGCTTTATACAACCACAGACACATTCTTAAGTCCCATGGGATGTCATGTCACACACAACACATGCAATTAATCTCCTATTGTGACATTTATCACCTTTCTCCTCAGGCAAGCCTCTCCCAGGGATGGTTAAGCAGCCACGGCTGGAGCTGCCACTTATGGGCAACAGTCACATGTGTGTGTTGCAGGGTTTGGCACCAGTCCACACCCTATTGAAGCAGCAGTGCCATAAAGCAGCAAGCCTTGGAAAAAAAGGCTCAAACTTAACAGGTCATGTGGCAAAATCGTTCCTCACTGGCATAAAACATTCCATGCTTGGAAGCAATGTTGGCCTTGGAGAATTGACTGCTGTTACTTTTAAGCATTACATGAATTTGCCTTAGTTCAGCTCTACCATGACCATTTATCCCAAGATTGAATACACCGAAAAGCAGGAGTAGAAGTTTCTAAACTGGAAACTGGGTTTTAATTAATACAATTACCTGAGTCAAGGCAGTGTTAACAAAATAATTTGAACAGGTAACTATAGTTTATTGAAAAATATTAAAAGCTAAATCTCGACAGTTAATATTTAGATGCCATAGTCAAGATCCCAATTTCATGTCCTATTCCCTTCCTCTGACTAGTGCCCAAGCAAAGGCCCAGAGCCAGACACCTGAATATTCCAAGCATCTCTGTCCAGCATGATGAAGACCTGCTGAGGGCTGACTTTCATTTCTCAAGCTCGTTATGGAACAGATAACTCTTAGACTGGGTCAGCTAGGCAAGTGCAGCTTGTTAATCCAAGCCTGAGCAATTCCTTAAGCAGTAGTTCTCAGTCCTGATGCACGTTAAGATTGGCATTTGTTCCTGATACCCCTCCATGAACACATGCAGGGTGAAACTCAATTTTCATATGCCGACTTTAACTCCACATTTTCTCTAATACTCCAGAAAGCATATCAATGAGATACAGTGTCCTTATTGGACATATTGTTGAATCTAATGAATATAAAATTAAATCACTCACATGTTAGTATTTCAGTATAAGTAACAAGATACTTGCAACAAAATTCACAATTCATGGGTTGACCTTAGGGTGTCAACAGCCTGTGGTTGATGTATGAGTCACCATGATAATCCTATCGCATGCTTTTTTCTATGACAGACAGTGCTAAGGACAAAATATAGATAGATAGATAGATAGATAGATAGATAGATAGATAGATAGATAGACAGACAGACAGATAGACAGACAGATATGTAAAATTTTAAGGAATTTATCACATTTATCATCCTCACAGGCAGAAACTATTAGATTACCTGACCAAGGTCACATGTCTAGTAAAGTTCTGGATCCAGGCCTTGAATGCAATTTTGTCCTACTCCAAAGACCATGCTCAACTACTATTCTTATTCGTAATAACTCCCTTCTCATCATCACCTCAAAACTCTGCATGTACCCCAATGGCAACATTATCAATATGACTACAACCTGTATTTGTAGCCTTCTTAAGCCTCATAATTTAAGACCCAGTTCCAATGGATCCTCTCTAATGAGTCTTCTCTGAAAATTCCACAGATGTTATTGCTCTCCTCTAGGGCAATGGCTACCAACCAGGGCAATTTTGATCCTCGGGGAACATTCTGCAATCTTTAGAGACATTTTTTTGGTATCGCAACCAGAAGGACGCTACTGACATCTAATTGGACTGTGGATGGTGCCCAACATACTACAATGCACAGGCAATCTCTCACAACAGAGAATCATCCATCTGTCTCAAAATGTCAATAGTGGGATGCTGAGACAAGCCGTTGTATATGATGATCGTCTTTGTAACTTCCTTATGGAATTTAACCTTTTTTTCCTTGCATTACATAATATATTGAATATTCCCAGAGGTCAAAGATTATGTGCTATAGAATTTTGTTTTCTACATTCCTTTCCTGAAGAGTGATTAACAGTTTCAAGTACATACTAGGTGTTCAACAAATGTTGAGGGTGGGCTAAATGTTTAATCCCACTAACACTTGACTTTTCAGGGTAAATCCTGAAATGTATATTGGAAGAGTTATATGGAACAATGGTTATATCATAGAATTCCATACATTTTGGAGATGGAGAACATATTAAAGAAAAAGCAATCTCATTTTCAAGACATGGATGATGAGGGCCAGAGAAGCCACATGAATCCGTTAAGACCACAGAGCAAGTGCCACGTGCTTGGTCCTCAGACTGGGATATATCTCAGATAACAGCCAAAGCTACGTTAGAAAAAAATCAAAAATAGAAAGCACCTCTTTAAAAAAAATAAAATTTATCTTTTCCCAGGAGAGTGAAACCCTCCTCATGACATGTGTTAAGTGCATGAACTGTTTTCTGTTTTTTTAATCATAAACAGGCTATGCATCAGTGCTTCCTCTAATCACACTGACAGTGGCGATCAATGCCTTTTACAGAGATTTGTGGAAACCACAAAGAGTCAAACATTGCTACTATGGAGATAAATGTCCTTGAAGGCTCTCGGCCTTAGCTCACCACTAAATGCCTCCTTGGAGGATGTTTTATTTTATCCTCATGTTATCACTGGAATGGGGCAGTGGTTCAGAACTGACTCAGAAAAGTATCCAAGGTTCTACATCAGGACCTCAGCTGATGACTCATAGAAAAGACAGCTCCATCTTGAATTCTTTCTTAGCGCCTCTTATCCCAGTCCTGGTGGATTTTTCATCCCATTAGGTCATGAGATCTCTTAAATGGCATAATGGGAAAATCTTTCATTATTAAACACACACACACACTCGCCATGATTTGAAATTTGATCCAGATTGCGTTCTCTGTATAAATTAGGTCTGTGCCTCCTTCATTCACCCACCTGTGTGAATAAATAGTTCACAACTGCTGACAAAATCACTTCTTAATAGCGTGACATGCTTATAATATCCTGTAGATGTGTGCACCAGCAAAAGAGACCAAAAGCTTAAACTGGCTCACTTCAAAAGGGATTGTCTGTTGCTATATCCACAGCAGCTTGTGCTCAGCTGAGAGAAACCAAGCAGAAGAGAATGCCACACTAGCCCAAGACGAAGGCACGGTGCACTCTACGCCAATAAACAAACACAGTCACAAATAATGGAGCAGGAGTAAACCTGCTGTCCTGACACAGTTCTCCTGAGTCTCCAGCTCTCTCCTCAGGTAATATAGCAAGGTCCTCCTGAGATGCATAAAGAGACAGCCCTCCATCAGCCCTCCATCGCGCTTGGGCAAAAACAAAAACAAAACAAAACAAACCATGGTGGTATTATATTTTCTTACTCAGAGGAGAACTGTTTCCTCTTCCCAAACTGGCTACTGATCCAAGTGCTAGAGTACTGTGCTACATACCGCCTTTTCACACCTTCAACCCATCACACCGTCTTCTATGTAACCCACTCCTCTCTCACAGAGAGTAAAATCCTCACATAAATATTAATGAGTATGAGACCCAGAAGCAGAAAGGTATCAATCTGCCAGCATTTCATAATGATTTCAGTTCTCTCCTTCAAAAGCCACAATTAAATCCCAGAGGGAAAATTATCTTTTGTGGGTAATGCAAATAGTGGGGTTTTTAATATATGCACAGATTCATAATGATATTACTATTATTAATAGCAACAATAATCAGTAAATTTGCTACTAGAAAATAAGTAGGTAGTCCAGATTTTATAATCCTATTAAACATCTCTGTATTTTATATGTTGCGTATTATTTTTTCTTTATGAGATGACCTGAGTCACATATGCACTTTTATAGCTTCCTAGAGATACAAGGAAATGAAGCTATAACTTTTCATTTTCTCTCTATCACATGTATAAGAATATGTACATGTATCAAAAAACTTTCTTTTGCTTCAGCTCTTTAATCTGAAGAGTTGAAACCATTTTCCATTTGATTTTATTCAAAAAAGCCATATTCCCTTCCGGAGACATTTAAATAAAAAGGAAATAAATTAGGCACCAAAATCCATCCACCAAAATAAAACTATGCGCAAATAATGGGTTGTTTCTTAAATGACTCTTGTCATGGACCACTCCAAATAGGGGAGTGGCAAGCAGTGCCACAAGACTGCAGAACTCACACTGAAATCAATTTAAGTATCGACTTGCCGAGAACATTCAAAAGATGTAAGTGGACATATCACATTGATATGATTCCCCAAAACACCGTTAATAATCTACTAAACTCCTCTTACCGTATAGGAGACTATTAGAGGAGAGATGAGGGCTGGAAGAAAACAGCAGAACAAAAACAATATTATCAGGAAGAAGACAAAATGGAAAAGGAACACAATTGAATTCATACTTACATTTAAAAAGAGACAGGTATGTATTGTCTCAAAGGTACTGAATAATTTATCTCATTGTCTGGTTGATATTGTGCCCAAACGTGTAAATATGCTAACCATCCAGTTGTTTTACTATTGCGTGTGCAAGTCATATAGCATGGAAGAAGAGCAAATGCATTTCTGATCACCTTGGGTTTGATGAAAAACTGACTGTACAAGTTTTCTATTCTTAGTTATTCTAATACTTGCTAAGTCAACAGGATCAAATAGGTTTTGGCCTTTTGCCACACATGATAAACATTTCTTGGTGTTTTCGACTGTCATGAAGATGTAGACGAAATCAAAGGTCAACACTTGAGAGGCAGCATGGAAATACACTGGCAGTTCCCAGGGTATGTTCATGGCTAGAAAATCCTGAGGTCCTCAAGTGCTGCTATGGTCACCTTTGATCTTCCTAGTTGCTGCTCTGAAAAGTTTATTCCAATAGGTTTCAGAATTTATTGTGTATCAGAATTATCTGCAGGGCTTTTTAAAGGACAGATTGCCAGGGCCCACCAAGGCTTTCTGACCTAGTAGGTCTAGAGAGTTTGAGAATTTGCATTTCTAAGGAGTTCCTAGGTAACACCCATGCTTCTGGTTCAAAAACTACATTTTGCAAGTCACTGTTCAATTAAATTATGTACGGGTTTCCAAGATGATCTTGTCATGGGTCTACAATTATTAAATCCTATCTCCACATTAAAAAAAATACCATCACAATCTTGGATTGAAAATTAAACATTTAATGAGTTAACTTTCTCTGCTTGATATTAAATATTCACATGGATAAAACTATTTAAATTCATTGGTAATGACAGCCACAACAGGATATAGTGTACTCTACAGCTATGGATTTTTGTTGAAGAACAGTTAATTCCACTGACAGATAAAAGAAAATAGGGGGTATAGCCTCATCTTTTATAATGTCAGTTTCTTTATATGTTAAGGAAATATTATGACCAGTGTGGGAAAAGAAAAAATTATAGATTTGACATCATTTGGTTTTTACTTTTAAGTTTTGCAAAGCCTATCTTCCAAGTGTATTTCATTCAAAAAATACTTCCTTATACATAAACCTGTAAAATGCCAACTGTGTGCATGGTACTTTGTTAGGCTCTTTGGGAGATTTAAAAAAAAAAAAAAGATGCAAGTTTCTCACTTTGTGAAAAATCACACACACACACACACACACACACACACACACTGATGGAAACATCACAGCATATAATAAGGCGAAAGAACATTTTAACCATGTAAGACGATTCGGGAGTCATAAAACAGAGGCATGATAAAACTGTTGCGGGTGACTTATCTTTTTAGAAAAGTTCTGAGTATTGTATTTTATCAAATAGAGGTCCTCTCTACTGTTGAAATAAGTTTCTAGGCCCAAGATGGAGCTGCCCATGGCTGGGGTAACACATCAACAAACCAGAAGCTCAGTGTGTCCTGCCAGCCAAACCCTAGACACCAAGCCAGCTCGGAGCGCTATACTCATTTCCTTGTTCCTTCTCACCCCAAATAAGGTTGGCTATGTCGTTCCAGACAATCAGATATTTTCTATTTTTCTCTTCTTTGTTCTTTATCCTATAGAAGCTTCCCACCTTTCGCCCCATTTTTGTAGTTCTCCAAATGGAGACTCTCTGCTTCATGAACTGTTAAATAAAGTTTGTCACCTAAATTGTGTTCTTTAATCATTTATTAACACCACCAAATTAATCAGATGTGGAACTTCTCATGAACATTCTCTATGTCCTCATTCTATTGAATATCGTGATTAATCTCTTCAGCCTTCTCTTTAATACAATGATCCCAATTCCTTTGACATTTCACACAACCAACATGAACAGATGTAGATGACACTTTGCCAGGCAATGGGGAGTAAAGTTGATCAGACCACATGGCATCTCCTTAAAAGCTACTTCAGTCTAACGGGAAAGATGGAGAAGTGAAGAGGCATTCATGCTATGGTGTGGTAAGTACCAAGACTAGGGAAGAGCTTTTCAGTCAGATGCCCTAATATCCTAGCCAAATCTTGAGTTAAAAATAGGGAAGCCAGAGATCACGGCTGGAATGGAGCTACCTAGCAGAGGGAGCAGCCTGCCAAACAGCCACCAATCGTGGTAGAACACATTGTGTTTGCTAAGAAAATTCAAGTTGTGCAGTAATGATGGGAGGAAAAAGGTCTAAAGAAATAATGAAAATAATTAGCCCACTAGGAAGTTAGACCCTGAAAGAGGAACTTCTCAAGTCATCTTAAGAAACCTAGGTTTAATACCAAGGCAACTGGAATCCACCAAAGTATTTCAGGAAAGAACGGTAGGATGGATTTCGTTCCAGCAGGTACAAGCTAGCATTTCCTAAATTGCAACCATCATTTTAGTTGTCTGAATGTGCCACGCACACTGTGAGTACCTACATGAAGCAAGCAAACTAAAGTGGTAAGAATCACTGAAAACCTAAACCATTCATCCACATGGCAAGCTTTTCCACAGTCAAATGTGCAGATGTTCAATGGCCACTCCGGCTGATTCTGTTTCACCGTGTCTCTTGAGGTGTTTTCTGAGGCACAGCCCACAGTGAAAACTCCCAGGACTACATACAGTGGTCCAGTCAAGGCCTGAGTCATGCTGACTATTTCAAAAGGGCTGTTCTCATTCGTTTCTCACAATCAGACAATTACTCTTCACCTGTCCAAAAAGGGGGGGATATTGGGTGAAATAAAGGGTGGCCTCATTGATAACCATTATGGCCCCCTATAGATTTTTCTACCCACACTGCACAAACCTGTCTTGCTCTGTCTTACACTCTTATACTCAGAATTTCCGCTGCAGGATGACGCTCTTTGTTCTTTCTGCACTTTAGCCTAGTAGTTTCTGACCACTGTTGAAGTTCTCCATCATTAGGAGTTTTCCTCCTTTGCTTTAGGATGTAGGTCCTCCATGACCGACTGTTCTGGCTCCTTAACTTGTCTTCGTTTTCTGGTGGCACCATGCTCTCCATTTCCTGTCGCTCATTTTCACCACATTAAATCCAATAAATGTATTTTCCTAATGTTTGGGACTTTGTACCAAAAACGTGTTAAAGGTATTTTGAGTACAAACCTTGAAAGTAAAGCAAAAAAGGAACTAAAATTGTCTGAATTGTAATGCGTTTTCCCTTTTTTGAAGAAAAATTTCAAAATGAATACCTGGAATGTTCTCTAATATCTTTGAAAAAAGCAATTTAATAAAAAATCAGAGTGCTTCTAGTTAATTTAATTCCCTCCAGGCCCACATTCCTTCCAAATTGCACACTTCAAAACTACAGAGCCAAAGAATTTTAGATGCCCTCTGAGGATGCCTGAAGAGAAGGGGAAAAAGGTCCATGAAAGAAAATGAAAGTAAAGCTAATTTATGGAGAGAGAAGGGAAAATAGCGAGGAAGTTTCAATTAATCTGTGATTGATTTAACACTTAAGAACAATCGTCAAGAAAAAAAGCAATATTAGCATTTAATGAATTATTTAGGAGCTATTGAAGGGAACATATTGTATAGGGTATCAACACTATAGCCCACATGAAGGATGGATTGAAACTTGATAGCAAACTACTAGGTTGAAAATCGAAAGCATGCTATACCATAGGGACACTCTAATTACAAGTTTAAAGATGTAGGGATAAAAGTACATAAGAGAGAAATGGTTACAGATTGTAACTTGGACAAAATCTTAAGTACCTGGACAGCCTGCAGTCATTGACAACCCGGTTTTGAGATAACTGAAGAGTCTAGGGTGGCCCACTGTTTATCTCTAAAATAATAGACCTTCAGGATCTCTGTTGCTAGACAAAAGGGCAATTCCATGCTATATAGACATTGTAGTATTTAAACAAGTCTAACCTGCATTGTGGTTTCACAGGAACACCAGTGTAATTAGAGAAATTATTTGTCAAAGATGTATTCTGTAAAACTGCCAGAGTAACTGACATACAAAATGATGAAATGGATCTATGTCAGGATGAAAATTATCCCTTACAATTAAATGAGGTGTTATTCTAACAATAGTTGCTCTTGTCAGTTTTGTTTTTGATCAGGAAATCTTGTTCTGTGTATGTGCACATGAAGGTGTTAAAGCCTTCTACGCCCAACTGTGATATTTTGATTTTCTACTTGTATTTGAGACTAAGCAAGAAGGAAAGAGAATAAACTTACCTCTGCAAATTAGCTAGTGTTGACTGGAAGAATGTGCACGGTTGTGAGCATGCACCACCACACACACTCACATCCATACACATGGGTGTATACACGTGATTCTCTGCCTGCTTGGCTCTGTGCTCCCCACTGCCCCCAAGATACATGCACACACGTGTTGTGTGGTACTGTACATCTGAGAAAATCCATTCTCCAGGCTATGTTAGCCTCTTCTCCTGTTTCCTCATTTTGAAGTCATCACTGTGGTTCTCAAACGGTAAAGAACCCTTTGCCTCTCTGTCTGCATTAAGCTCATTGCCCATCTAGTCCTCTTTGCTGTTAATAGCAGCAGTCTCCAACTATATAATGATCCAGGCTCTGTCTTATACACTTCATATGTAATATTATTTATCAGAATTACCATATAAATTCATGCTAATATTTCCATTCTTCAGATGAGGAAACAAAGGCTGGAGTATATTAAGTAACTACCCAAGTCCCAGAACTAGGAAGTAATGAAGCCAGGACTTGAGTTTAGTCTCTGCCCGCAGAATCCACATTCTAAACTTTGTGCTAATAAACTTCTGCCTTGCCTCAAGGGGTAGAGAAGCTGCAGACGTCAGCACTGTTGCATTTTAGTGTTAATTCCCCTTATCACTGTTCAGAATTATGCTAAACCCAAAGCCACATTCCCTTGTTGTTGACATGAAACAGTCACTATCTTTTTTTCTTTCTTTGCCTGTCAATGGATATTTTGTACTATAAAGTATTCACCATGCAAATTAGGTAAAGAAGCAGAAGGCATGCTATTAGACCCTAGGGTTATCATTCGGGAAAAGAATTGAGGAAAATATGCAACAGAACATGAAATGCTCTCTTTCTTCTCATGCCTTTATGGAGGGACTTGGATAAATTTTAGACACGTATATTAAGATTTTAGGAATGAACTGAGCTCAAGTTCTATTAAAACTTAAACCAAAAGCTTTAACTTTGCAAGTGGAGGGCTAGAGAAAGTTAAAAGGAAATTTTGCTGAAGGTTGGTAGAAAGAACAATTCTAATTTCAGCTGCTGGTGGTTCTCTTTCCAGGCTGACCTTCTTCTGCCTCCTAGGGCATACATTACCATGTCCAGAAAGTGCATTAACTCGGGCGCTCCCATCCCCTGCAATATCTGAAATTTTCCAAACTATAGAAAGCTTATCAAAAGGTGCACAGAGCTACCCCTGCTGCTATCAATTAAAACGCAATCAATGAAAATTACAGAGACAATTTCTCCCCAAACTGAAAATGACATGCTGAAGTCCTGTCCTCCAGATATCTCCATCACTCCTGATGACACTGCCCTTGCCCTTTCTTGAGAGCTTTCTCCTTCACCCTCTTCTACGTAATGGCAAGCCATGGCAATCTCTCTTCATCTCATTCATCCCTTACAACCTAGTGCACATACGAATCACACACAGTATGTTCCAATGGAAGGGTCATGAGCTTGAGAGTCTGGTTCAAATGCCAGTCTCAGGCTCATCAGCTGTGTGTATTTAACCTCCCCACTTTCAGTTTCCCAGTTATAAAATGGGCATGGTAATAAACCTCTTTGGGTTATTCTGAAGATTATAAATGTGATAATACATGAACTTTATTGAGTGCATTGGCTGGTATATCATGAGCTCTTGACAAATGGTGTCAAGCATCATTACCACGTGAAGCCCATCTTAGGGAAGACATTCAAGCACACCCCAAGACATCACTCATGCTCATGTCAAATCCAGCTCTCCCACCAAAGGCCCTGGGCGCAGCCAGACTAGAACTCTCCCATACAAGGACATCCTTTAAGACTGCAACAGGTAACTGTTTTACCTAATTTCACAGAGAGAGAGAGAGTTAAGCAAAATGAGAAGACAGAGGAATCTGTTTCAATTCAAAGAACAGGAGAAAATCCCTCAAAAAAGGCTAATAAATAATTTACCAGATAAAGAATCCAAACCATTAGTGATAAGAATGCTAATTGAAATAGGGAAAAAAATAGATGAACACAGTGAGAATTTTAACAAGTAACTATAAAACATAAGAGCCAGTTAAGACTGTCATACAGAGTGAAGTGAGTCAGAAAGAGAAAAACAAGTATCGTATATTAATACATATATGCGGAATATAGAAAAATGGTACAAATCATCCGGTTTGCAAGGCAGAGATAGAGACACAGGTGTAGAGAACAAACATATGGACACCAAGTGGGGAAAGCGGGGAGGGTTGGGGGGAATGAATTGGGAGATTGGGATACCAAATTGAACACTCTAAATATATGCAGTTTATTGTATGTTAACTGTATCCCAATAAAAGTTCAAAAAAAAGAAAAAAGAAAAAAAAAAAAAAAAAGAAAGAGCCAGTTTAGGACTTCCTTGGTGGTCCAGTGGTTAAGACTTTGCCTTCCAATGCAGGGGGTGCAGGTTCGATCCCTGGTCAGGGAGCAAAGTTCCACATGCCTCGAGGCCAAAAAACCAAAACATAAAACAGAAGCAATATTGTAACAAATTCAATAAAGACTTTAAAAATGGCCCACATCAAAAAATTTAAGAAAGAAAAGAAAGAAAGAAAAAGAAAGAACCAGCTAGAACTAGACAATAAAATAACTGAAATGAAAATCACACTAGAAGGAATTAACAGCAGACTAGGTGATACAGGAGAATGTATAAATGATCTGGAAAAAAGAATAATAGAAATCATCCAATCAGAACAGCAAAAAAGAAAAACAAAGAAACAAAAATGAGAATAGTTCAAAGGGTCTCTGGAATAACATCAAGCGTACTAACATTCACATCATAGGGGTCCCAGGAGGAGAAGAGAGAGAGAGAAAGGGGTTGAAAATGTATTTGATGAAATTATGGCTGAAAATTTCCCAAACTTGAAGAAGCAAACATATATCCAAATACAGGAGCACAAACAAGATGTAACCCAACAGACCCACTCCAAGACATATCACAATTAAAATGGCAAAAGTTAAAGACAGAGAATTCTAAAGGCAGTAAGATAAAAATAAACAGTCATTTTCAAGGGAACCCCCATAAGGTTATCAGCTGATTTTTCTGCAGGAACTTTGCAGGCCAGAAGGGAGTAGCATGAGATATTCAAAGTGCTGAAAGGAGAAGACCTGCAACCTAGGATATTCTACTTGGGAAGATTATCCGAAGGAGAGATAAAGAACTTCCCAGATAAACAAAAACTAAAAGTGTTCATCAATATTAAACCTACCCTGAAAGAAACATTAAAGAGTCTTCTCTAAGTAGAAAACAGTAGACATTCAATTAATTCTTACCTTGCCATTATTAGAATGACTAGATTCACCTTCCATAGAAAAGTATATGCATATACAATTCACTTTGGGTTCTTTTGTCTCTGGTATGGTTTATCCTCTATCCAAGGGATTTATTCTGTATACTGCTACATATTTTTCTCAAGCACTTACTACTTAAGACCCATGAGTGACTCAAGAACATCTCAGAACTACCTGCAGCCTTTCAAATTAAATATAAATTGCTCTGCTTTTCACGGACACACCTATGCTGCCTACCCTACCAAACCCTCTTCTTACCTTTCATAGACCAACTACTGTAGGAGGGCCAAACTGAACCCACTATCCCAGGTATACCTTTACCTCTTTCACCTGGAAGCTTATGAATTTCTCCCTTTTTACAAGACCACATGCCATTTCCGTTGAAAGTTTCTGAATAAACGCCACTGAGCGCTGAGTTCTTCCATCTATATGCACTCGAAGTATTTGCTTTCAGCTCTCATTTTATTCGCGTGTTGTACACAGCTTTGCTTCAGAAAATGTATTCAGTATTTGTTTGTCCTTCAAGTTTTAATAAGCTCTTTGAAGCACGATAACAAACATTTCATATGCGATCTACTCCAAAGATAGTGAAAGTACCAGGATACCAGAATAAACATTCATAGACTATACTCTTTAACATGACCAATATTAGAGCAAGAAGGTACACGTGTGACTGCTTTCTCTCATCTAGGCCTTATGCTGTTCAGGTTTCCACCCCCCTACTGGAAGAACGTGGAATTGTAGGAATTCTGATACTATCTCCACGGCTCTTACGTAAATAACAGTCTAGCACGGACTGTTTACAACAGGCAGCTCATTCACTGACGCTCAGAACCCAAATCAGAGTAGAGTTCCACTTTTTTCCCTCTTTCATTCCTTTCTTTCTAAGAATGTTGCTATGGAAACTGCACTGGGTTTTCATTCTCTGTCTTCGTCATGCTTCCGCTCAAAAACCAGGGAGAGAGAGACATTGATCAGGAAGGCAATGAGACAGCCTCTGGGGATAGAGGAAGCCGGGGGGATAGCATGTATTCTCAGGACACTGGATCGCAACTCCTCTTTCAGCAAAGACAGGTCGATCTGACCATCCTTTAGGGGGATTTAACTAGAAACCAGTGTGGGCCAGCGTGTATGCCGTGTGGCGGCAGCATGGCGCCCCAGCATGCAATCGCGACACGTCAAACACGGCCAGGGTCACTCAGAACTGGCCCCACACATATTAAAGGCTTCTGTTGTGCGCTGCTGTCAAGCAAGAAATGCATTTGCTGCTCATCCTTTTAGCCAGGGAGATTTACTGACCACGGGTTGAATTCACTTTTCACGTTATTAGGTCACTAGGGGCCAGGAAGGTGGCTCTCCCGTCCCTCCTTAGTTTTCTCAGTGGTGGGGACTTTTACGTAGTGTCATCACTGGATGAAAGGAAATGCCCAGGCTGTAGAAATTATAAACTGTGTTTTTAAGGTACTCTCCCTCTGGCTGCAGCAATGGCGGCTGATAGCATTTCTTCTGTGATACCCTTTTACACATGACTTCAGAGATTTACAGATATTTTTCTACATATTTTTACTTCCCCTCATATTAGGGGAAGGTAAGGAGTTGTTGGTGCCTGGAGGCACCCTAAAAAGCCCCTTGTAAACACCTGACACATGTCAGCAGTGGGTTTCTGCTTCCCAACTTGGGAAATCCTCCTGTCTGTTGGCCAGGCAATGTGTGCTGGGAGTGAACTCTGCCAACTCTCATGGCATCTGGCAAGTGGGGAACATGTTCTGAGAACACAAGACTTGATGACCATATGCAGTTATCGCTCCTCTACATTGTCTAAATCTTTCTAGCTCACTCTCTCCTGTGAAACGGGATTCTTTCACATTTTCCTGCATCTTCATTTCTGTCCCTCTCTCACTTCCTCCACCACTTATTAAATCCCTCCATTCAATGGCGTTCTTAAGGTTTCAGACCCTGCAATCCCATGGCCTCCATTGTACCTCATCCTTTCCATATCATACATGGGAAAGGAAAGAAATTCAAGTTCAGAGGATCTAATTTCTTAACAGTTCTAAGCTGTAACTCTGACAGCAGCCAATAACACTCCCTATGAACCTAGCACTCAAGCATATGTGGTCTTGCCCTATATGTAACATGTGAGTGTGTGGTGTATGAAGAACTATTGGTGTATGTAAGAGCTCCTGAATGATGATACAGGTTTCTTAATATAAGTCAATTTAAGATATTCCTAGTTAAAAATACGACGTGACAGGCACTGTATTATATGTTGGGAACACAATGGAAAACCATGGTACCTGACTCATGGAATTTTTAGCCTAGCAGAGGGAGGCACATGCAAGTAAGCAATAATGAGGTCTGAAGAGGGTAGTACAAAAAAGTGTCATGGGGTACAGAGCAGGGAACAAAATCTGGTCTAGGTGCGGGACAGCTACATGAGCACACAGACAAACCGTCTTGGTTGAAGTCATATCTAGTTTAAGAACTAAACAATGAATATCGGTTGGTAGATAAATAAGAGATGAGATTTGGTAAGCAAGGTGAGAAGAATTTTGGAAGCTGAAGAAATAGCACATACAAAATTATTGTAGTAAATAGAGCACTGCCCACTTAAAGAACTAAAAAGAATTCAAGATGGCTGAAGTTTTGGGGAGTCAAGAGATATGATCTGAGGGTTTACAGGGTCCAGATCCTCTAGGGCCTTATAGGTCATAGTAAAGATTTAGAGATTTGGCCTGCCAGTGAATGTTTTGAAGCACAGAAATAATCTGATCAAATTGTTAAAATATGGTAATTCAGGAAGAGGATAATTAAGGTTACTGTAGTTAGGATGGACAGAAGTGGATGGATGTAGGAGATACTGAAGAGATGAAATTAACAGAATTTGGTAGACTAAACTCCTAAGGGTAGCAACTGTGCTTATGTTCCTCTGTATCCCTCACAGTGCCTGCCATGGTATTTTAAGTGCAGAAGGGATCTGATAAATATTTGTTGAATGAATGAATAAATGAAGCCTCTAAAACCTCTCTCCCTAGAAGAAATATGAATTACATTCATGTTTCATTTATAAGGAATGTGATGAATGCTGAAAGCAGAAGCAAAGCCTTTTCCGCATCAGTCTTGTTGAAGGAGCTAGTAAGTAGGATTTTCAGAGTATTGCTGTGTGCAGCCCCCGAGGACCACGGCTGATTTGAGGCCAAGGACTCGGCCTCCATCACAAAGATAACTGTGGTAATACCAAGCAGTTGAGAAGGTAAAGGGGCAGCAGGAAATCTAATTCCAGAGTTTCGTAATGTAATACAGATTCCTGGAAACAAAGCTGGCTTCTAAAAGTGCTACAATTGCCCACATCAGGAGATGGGATATGTCACATGAATGCATATGCTGGTACAAAAAGTTGAGTTGGGCTTATGAGAAGGCAGCGAGATGGCTAGTTAACACGTGGTATTCTGAAATGTTAATTCCAACCTGGCCATCTCGGGTAGGCAGAAGCATGTAATTGTCAGATTATTTCATTCGACTCTGTACCCTCTTTCCTTCCTCCCCTCTCTTCTATTTCACCCTTTCTCTAGTGGCCCACCTCTTCCCTTCTCCACTTTTCTCTCTTTTTAGCCCTCAATCTCTCCTCCTTAGTTCCATTCCTACAATCCCTGCCAATGCCCAACCCACCCCATCCCCAAGCCTGGCATCAGTGTTACAATCAGGGAATTAGTCAAGGATTAATTTATTTTTTATTTTTTAAATTAATTAATTTATTTATTGGCTATGTTGGGTCTTTGTTGTTGCGTGCGGGTTTTCTCTAGTTGCAGCCAGCGGGGACTACTCTTTGTTGTGGTGCACGGGCTTCTCAGCGAGGTGGCTTCTCTTGTTGCAGAGCACAGGCTCTAAGTGCACAGACTTCAGCAGCTGTGGCACATGGGCTCAAAAGTTGTGGCTCATGGGCTCTAGAGCGCAGGCTCAGTAGCTGTGGTGCACGGGCTCAGTAGCTCCATGGCATGCAGGATCTTCTCGGACCACGGCTTGAACCCGTGTCCCCTGCATTGGCAGGTGGATTCTTAACCACAGTGCCACCAGGGAAGCCCCATCAAGGATTAATTTAAATCCTATCTAAATTGAGGTAGGGAGAGAGAAAGCATATTTGCCTTCAGTCCAAATCCCTACCAACAACTTGCACCACACACACACACACACACACACACACACACACCCAATATCATTGGTAGCTGAACACAATATTTATATCTAATGTCTCTTCACCAACATTAACAATAAAGAAAGTGTTAAGAAAATGATTGTACTTGTAGACACACAGCCATGTAGCCATCAACATGCTGTTTGTAAAGGGATTTAAAAAGATGGGAAATGCTTTTGTTATCATGTTAACAAGGAAGAAAGTCAGAAAACAAAATTATATTTCACTATGATTTCAGTTAGGTAAAATAGGCATTTAAATACTAGAAAGTCACAGACTGACGTGTTCGCAGAGATTAACTTTGTACAAGGCTTTCATTTTCCTTATCACACAGTTCTACGGTTCCAATTTGCCTGCAATGAGCATGTGTTAATTCCATTTCAGAGAGAATATTTTAAAAGAAAGGTACAAACAAGACACCATGTGGTATGTTTGTATGGTGAGGGAAAGTATTCTAAATGACATTATTGAACTTGATAATAACACTTGGCTCTAAGAGAGAATGAGATTTTTAGGTGCTGGGTAGAGACTACACTGAAAAGAGTTGAATGACCTTTTGTTGGCCCCAATAATAATTTAAATCAAAGGAGATGTGTTAAGCCCAAAACACCAAGTATAAGAATCATGAATGAGGCCAAATGCTTTTGCTTAAAAAATTCTCCAGCCATCTTTTTAATCTAGTTGATTCCATAATCCATATTTAGTTCAGAGCACCACGCTCTAAATTTTTACTTCTTAGCTCTTTATGGGAAGCTACTCTACCCTAGTAGGAAAATTTGGTGTCAGCTATTTATGTATTTTATTTGTTTATCAATATTTTGGGAGTTTATTTTGTCTATAAATGCCTTTGGATCCCCCTATGTTTTGTTGTTGTTTTTGTTTTGTTTTAAATCTTCGGACTGTACCTAGTAGTGTGTGGAGGGTGTGTGTATGTGCACATTATCTGCTTGTTTTTAATGACCACTATGTCTTTAGCTCTCTGTGCAAACTGGCGGAAGTATGTAATTTCTTTGAAAACAGATGTTTTGGAATTAGACAGACCTGAATTCAAGTCCTGGTCTGTCAACCATTAAATGTAAAACTTTGAGCAAATTACTTAATTTCACTAAGCAGAATAACACTTGGATAATAATATTATTAATCTCGTAAGGCTATTGGGAATATTATAAAATCATATACATAATGAACCTGCTGGCATAAAGTGATTGCTCAATATACGTTAGTTCTTATTTTGATTATCTGGGGACCTATACTGGACTCTGGCTAAGACACTGTCAATGTTTTGATGATGATGGCAATAGGTCCACGTTCTAACTTCTGTCATTTCCTCAGGATCCTACATATTGAGGACACATAGCGAGACTTAAAACTGTTCTATCCTTCCCCACCCTGTCTGAAAACATCAACAGATAGAACTTGGAATAGTAATCATGACCTCTTCAACGTGTGCAAAATTCATGTTATTTCTCATGACAGCTAGTGTTCTGTCCATATGAACTCATTTGCTTAAATGGAAAAAAAATATGGTGAATCTTATGAAAATGTTGCTGCCATCTTCAAGGGATACTTACTAGATTTACTAATTGTAGCGCAATGAGAAAAATTTATGCCACATAATATCTGTAATTGGAAAATGGTTCCCCAATATTAAATGTCCTCCTTGGATCCCAGAACTGAGGTGCAGATTTTTCCAAAGGATGCTAACAGCATCACTCATTCTAACATATTAGTGTATTAACGTTCAACCCTTTCTGAGGAGAGAGTGGGCAAGGTTGACATGAAAAGGAATGCTTCTAGAAACAGAATCTCAGGTACGTTGATAATGAGATAGAAACGATTTAGGGATAGAAAAGCTTTTCCATAATATCGCAAATCATACCATATATGTAGTCACCGTCTACCATCTGAAAAGCCAACTTTGATCATCCCAGACATCACATGGAAAGGCAAGACAAGATCATCAGCAGTGAAGTCTTCGAAAGTCTACCAGCACGAAAGTGATTCCCGCTACAGCACAGCTCCATTCATCTGGACAAGCCAGAGGATGGATGGCAGCTGTATGGCAGATTGAGTATAGACAGGGTCAGGGGAAAGAAGCAATATAGTGACATATTAAAATACAACTTCAATAATGTCACACCTCCATGAAATGGTGGAAGCTGTAGCAGCAACATACAGAATGGGTTGCTTTAAATCAATCCCAGATAGAATGTGTCTTTTCCTGTAAGTAGAGCCTGCAACCCAAGCAAATAGGCCAAACTGTAATAGTATAGACTGTCCAGATAGGAGCTACAATTACAAAGCAAAGAGCAGTCCAGTAGCTTACTCACCTACTATACAATAACAAAGCCACAGGTCCTTTTTTTTTAGTTACTCAGTTATCAATACTATGAAGCGCGTGCACACACACAGACACACACACACAGTGTCCAACAGGCACATTTTTAAATTTACAGGGCTACAGAATCATCGAATGAACTTAGAAATCTTTTCTGCCTCTTGGGTCCCAGTACCTTTACAAACAATTCTTCAAAACCAGAGTCCACATTTCTTTCTCAATTCATGGCATTTTTAAGACTTCTGAACATCTCCTCTTTGCATAAAATGCTGTGTACTACCCTAAGCAACATCCGTGAACCTGCTCAAAAACACCCCAGTGGCACACCTTGGGTATTCCAAGGATGAATGAATCTGAAGGATGAGTGTATCTTTCAGTGCCTGCTGTCTAGCGAAATGTCACACCACTCAGTACAGGCAGATCGGAAGAATGAATTTGTTCTGAGTTAAGGATCTGTGAACTGATCTCTTGGAGTTTAACAGGCTAACGAATCCCCAGAGGGACTCAGACTTAATTCTCCCCATAAGAACCACATTGAACTAGATTCTCCCAACATATTAACAAATATATCTTATATATGTCAATATTTTCAAAATCCCTAACTTGCCCTGGGAAGGAAAGGAAGATGAAAAGTGGAAGTTTCTGGCTTTCCAGTTTATCCTCACATCAATATTACTGAGAGAAAGATGGGTGGAAAGTAGAAAATAGTGCTAAAATAAGAACTGGTTTTAAAAAGACACTATAAACTTACAGTTGCACCCATGTACACGACGACACTTAACGGGACATTACAACAAGTCCTCCCAAAGCCAGATGATGGCAGAGCCACAGTTTCTCACTCACAGCATAAGTTGGTAAGAGGGGTGATAAGGGAGGCGGTAGCAGGACAACCTGAAGGGAAGAGTAGGGCTTCAGCTACTGGAGGATGGAGAGACATGAGTACAACCATTGCTGGTTGACTATTTGAAGTGCCTCCCCGCCACTGTACCATTCACGGGAACAAATGCAGACAACAGACGAACGACTGAAGGATGGTGCAACGGTGAAGAAGTTATAAAGATAAGCAAGTCTGCAGAAGAAATGGGATAAGTGAAATTAAATAAGATCTCCTCGAAGCTTCTGAACAGTGAGAAAGATGTGGATGCCCACCCTTGAGTGAGCTTCCAGTCAAGTGTGACTAGTATCCCGGCTTCGTTCGATATGGTCATAATAAAACATCCTTGAAACTGCAAAATCAGCACCTATACCTCATTCTAGGCAAGCTCAGATGGTTGGCACAACATGAAGGATAACAAAATCTAATGATCACCAAAATATCAGTACCCAGTTCATTCGTTTATACACAAAATATTACGTAAGCACCTAGCAAGTGCCAGTTATTAAGTTAGGCTCTAATGATACAGTAGTAAACAAGATGAAGTCTCTCCCTCGTGCAATACACCCTGTTCAGAAAGGGAAATGATACAAATAACCTATGAGGAAGTGATGACTGCAAAGAAGAAAAGTGAAGCAGGATAAGGGAAAAGAATGTAAGAGGCTGCTATCCTAGATAGGACAGGCAGAAGACTTCTCTGAGGAGTACATCCTGAACAGACATGAATAAAAGGAAGAATGACCAGATGCAAATGTTTAGTGGGACAGCACTCCAGGCAGAGGAATAGCAAGGGAAAGGGATCTGATGGGCTGTATACTTGGTTTATTCTAAAACCATCAAGGAGTCTAGAGAACTATGTGAGAGGGAGATGAGTGGGAGAAGGTTAACTCAGGAAGTCAGCCAGGGCCAAGATCTTGGAGGTTCTTCTTGGCCATTCTAGGACATTTGGTTCTATTCTAGAAGTAGCAGAAAGCAGGAGGAGGGTCAAAAACGGTGGCAGGCTCTTTTTAACCTTGGGAGGATTAGTGAGGTACCAGAATTAATTCGAATACTTGCATACAGTTTTTTACGTTATTGTTAAAATATCAAGTCCTTACAGTACAGATTAATTAGTTACAATCCATTTTGTTTTAAATATATTTAAGGAGGCTAGCAACAACTTTGGGGGCTTCATTTCAGTAGCAGTTACAACAGCTAAAACACAGGTTCTGAGGGGGTTTTAATAGAGAGTGAGAGGTTCATGCAGTAGAAATTTACATGAACGATGAGAGAAGTACAGACTGCTTGAGGCAGAAGTGGCTGTGGTGACAACGGCCAGAGTATGTACTGTGTACCTGGTACCTGAAGTGCCCATGAAAATTTGGAGTGACCAGCAACGAAGACGCCCTCTAAAAGTTATACTGTTACATGAGCAAAGGTTACCATTAAAAGGCAAAACGGCTTCTGGATCACAGCAACCTTCCTGTGAGAATTAACATATTTAAAGAAAGAAAATGACACACCGAAGCAGAGATAGGTCAACTCTGGGATCACAGACACAGGAAAGTCTCAGAGGCACGTTCTGCTCCTGTCCCGGGAAGGGACATCCTGGCATTGTCAAGCGGCTCACCACGTGTGTTCTTTCCGGCAGGTAGATGGAGATGGATGTACGCTGCCATCGCAGCCTGATGAGACTAAGCATTTGAAACAAGCCTCCTGCTCACCAAGCAACCTTTTGTTAATGTGGCTCCCTACGTAGCATGCCTACGGGGCAGGAATTCACTGGTCAGACTGATGCAAATGTCTGGTCCAGTTAGCCGTAATATTTTTCATTGTAAATTAATACACTGGCTTTCCCATTTATATGCTTCAGTCTTTTGTGAGTCCGTACAAGTCATCCCCTCTGAATAATCAGCTCTGGGCATTAACCAGACCGAATGCGGGGACCTGCATTGCTGAGGTCTGGGCTCCAGCTGGGATGAATTCACCCTGAAATGCTACCCTGCAAGGTCTCTTGGCAGCTGGCCTCCTCCTGGGACACACTGACCTTGCAGTACCTGACATCTGAAATGTCGACATATGCATTCCAACACGGGCTCTCCCGGGAACAGTCACCGCTGGGGCATATGTGCAGGGAGTTGTAAGATGTGATTAATTGAATATTGAAGAAATGTCTCTATGGGTGGGAAAAGAATTTTAATTATGTATACTATGGGCATACTCTTTAAATATGATAATAGCTAATATTTATTGATTTCTTGAGCACTAAGTGACAAACACTATTCTAAGCATTTTAAATATGACTTAAGTACTACATTTATTCCTATTTTAGGGACAGGAGAAACAGAAAGTATGAATGATTAAGTCATTAAGAATGATTTGCTCAGGGTCATATCAGTAATAAATGATGGAACAGTGATTTGAACTCAGACCTATCATCCTCAAAGCTAAGAGAATGTGTTCTGGAGTCAGACTTGCCCCAGCCAGAAACTCAGCTCCACGACTTAATACATTTTTGACCTTGGATGAAACACTAACCCCTCAAATCAATTTTGTCTCTAAATGCCTAACACATAGGATTGTAATAAAGCACAAACAGAATTACAAAAATAAAATAACTTAGCAATGTAAAGTGCTTCATGTGATGCATCTCGCACAGAGTGAGCTCAAGAAAAGTTATATGTTAATGTAACCGAGGGTCCAAAATATATATGGAAAGTATTACTACATACGCAGATCAGTGCTGGGGTCTAACTTTTCATGAGTATCCTTTTCACTCCAGACAAACACCAGTGATATTTCATAACTTTATTATATATAAGCCTCATTCTAAAAATGTGTATCAGGTTTCAAAAATACACATAGGTAAATACGCATAAATAGTTCAAACACCAAAAACAAAAGAGTAGTGAAAGAAAACTAAGGTTGGTGTGCATTTATTTCTCTAACTTTGTTTGAATTGCACAGCTCATTTGACTCTGAGCTCCTGAGAAGCCCAAGCCAATGGGGTAGTGTGGTTAGTTTAAGGTTCACGGAGCCCAGAAGATAAAAACAAACTTCTTTTTCCATAGTTCGGAGGACTGAGAGAACTTACCCACAAGGGTCCTCATAAAGGTTGTACTTTGTAAGGGAGCCACACCATCAGCCAACCACCCCTTCCAATGCTTATGATAATAAACCTCAGCAGTTTTCAAACAGAAAAATCACATTTCAAGAATCTAAAATAATATTTTTAAAATATTTTTTTAAAAAAGTGTCAGCTCAAATGGATGGGTTTCCCACTGGCTTGAAACTGGACTGCCTCACCATCGTGTGTCCTTGCCCACAGACTTTCTCATCCCTTTGTACCAGGTGCTTTCAGATCACCCCCAAGCCTGTTGTAGTGTCCTGTCCTCGTACAGACTTTCCTCTGCAAAATGCCAGGCTGTACTTTCCCTCTCATCAGCTTTTACTGCAAAGACCCTGTGCTTTTTTTTTTTTTTTCCATTTCATTTTGGGTTATATTTTCCAATTCTCTGGCAATGCAGAGAAGAGGTCAAAGTCGTTCATCTGGAACTAGGAGGGGAAAAAACAAAAACAAAAAAAAGCCTCCACCAAACAGCAAGCTTACTATTCCAAACAGTAAATGGCTGGGAGATAGCAAGTGCCCTGGAACTTGAAAACTCGGCTTCAAACAATAAATCAAAAGCACTTAAGTTAGTTCCACAGCACCTTGGGCTTTCATACCTGACTGGCAAAAAATTGAAATAAGGAATATAAAGGGTAGTGATGAGGACTAGAAAAAAGGCATCCTGCCTAACGGAGCTGTAAAAATGACTGGAGTGCGGTATCTGCCGTGTTCGGTGTCTGCTTACATAAGCTGCCCAAACACATCCCGCATCAGCATCCACGCTGCACCGCCCCTGGTTGTGCCTTCAAGTCCATGCCTTTTATTGTCTTCCCCTTTGTCTGTCTCATCCCTTTGTATCACGTCCACCTTCAGAGGTTACACATACACTGTCACTTGCTTTTGAAAACACTCCTCCTAATCTCCACTTCCTTATTTTTTTTTCTGTCTCCAAAAGTATCTGCCTGTTCATAGCCCTGGAAAGATCAGTAGGGCCAGGGCCAGGCTAGCATGGAAAGGTCATTTTCATACTGTTTTTCATACCGTTTTCTGCACAGTCTCAAGTGGGAAGTCCCACAGTTCTCATAGAAGGAGCCTGTCTTTTTCCTTGACATTTCCAGATTTAGCTCCAATAAAATAACTGAAACCCTGCCTTGGACATTTGAGAACAGCATGTTGTCTGATAGGTCTGATTCTGATTGCAAATCATATGTTCTGCTCAGCACTCAGCACGTGGTTGATAATCCCCTAGTCGCGGTTTCCGTCTCTCTGGCTGGGGAAAGCGGACTGAACTGTATCGTGCTTTGCCTTCCCACAGCTTCCCCTCATCCTCTTCCCCTTCAGCCACCGCACTCTATTCTGGGGAGAGTTCTTACCAGCTGAGCTGTGGCTTTCACCTTCGCTGGACATTTGAAGGGATGAGAGAAATAAAATTAACTGCCTACTAACTGAATGCACCGCTCTTGTCACTGGAGACAAAGTAGGTGACAGTCACCACAACTGGTGGCTGGAGATGATCATCTCGCCCCTTTTCCATATTCACGAGCCCCTACAATTTTCTTCCTACTCGTGAGGTATTACTCACAGCCAGTGGAGAATAGGTCTTGAAGTGTCTTGGCCAAAGCCCTCTTTCAAGAGCTCAGTGAGTCTACGTTTAGGTTAAAAATAAGCCTGGTGCAAGAACGGCAGGATTGAAGGTGATGATTTTTCCTCTGACAAATGAACTTACAGTCTCCAGTGCCTGGGAAGGAATGTGGTTGTATCATTTTTCTAGCACTCCCCTAGAACAGAGTAAATACTGTATTCTTGGTCTCCCCAATGATAAAACTGCAGAAAAGGAAGTTGACCTGGCTTGCTCAAGGTCATGGAAGTATGCCAAAAGTTTACATAAACAAAACAAAACAAATAGTTTCCAGATGCCCTGTCTGGCATAGGGTCACTTGGCAACGCTGATCCTGGATGCAGCATCCTCTGTCAAAGCCTTGGTGGGGACCATGTGTCTAAGAGAGTTGACATGACGGTAGACGTGAAATCCCGGCATTATGAACTCAGAACTCTCAGTGTCTCCATCTGCCCCTGATTTAATGTGGACGGCAGTATCTCTGCCACTGACAAGAACAGCATTTCTTGTCGCTTCGTGTACTAAGCTATTTCTGCCATGACATATATCAACGGGACCGGGACCCTGAGGATTTATTGGGAGTGTTAATAACTGCATGTGAGCGAGGTCCCGGCTCCTCTTCTGCAACCCGGGGGGATCCCTGCTCATCGGAGCCGAGGTATATTCTCTTTTGGACAGGGAGCTCATATTTAATGCATAGCTTTGTCTTCCCTGACTGCCCTCTGAAAAATTATGTTTTTAGTAAATAAATATTTAACAGATTTCTTTATGTCTGCATGTTCTATTAGTTTGGCTGGATTCGATATCCAGTCCTGCGAAAGCAAAATGTAAGACAACTCTTTTGTAAAAAATAATGATACTGTTTTATGGGTTCCTTTTTATTTGTTTACCTGGGTTGTTACTTAGAGTCACATCCCAACTTTGTTTTCCGCATATAGATATCCATATTTTTTGACATTTAAACATGTTTTAAAGAACATCAGTTTGAAGAGATAGGAAACAATTGATACTGTCTGATACTAGGGAACCAAAGATCATAGGACTTCTTCTATGTCCATTTAGTACTCTCTTCTTTGGCTTCTCTGACTCCTTCCCTGAAGCTCATTTTCCAAACTGTTAAGAAGACATAGCAAAATTGGATTTGCTCCATTTTATCCAAAATAAAATTGACTACAAATAAATCTATTATGTATTAATTAAATATAAGTAGAGAGCATCTATCCACTTGGTCCCCAAACCGTTGCATATATCAAATTTAAGTGCCTTTGGGTTTTGTTATAAGGACTTTCAGAAGAAGCCAACTGTGGTTAAAATTCACAACCTGTAGATACTCTTTACAACAGATATTGCAATTGCCTGGAGATATTATTTTTATGGCCATTCATTTACTTCCAATTCCCACAACATTCTGGGAAACTTCTGTATGAAAGGCAAAAAGCAAAAATAAAATACATAGTGCCAGGTTATATTCTGATGTATATAAATAGATCTCTATCAGTGACATTTATTCCTGCTCCTTAATGTTTATAAATGGTAATATGTTCTTCTTTGTACTTCAATTTGGCCTTTTTTTTTTTTTTTTTGCTGTGTATAATTACATTATTACTGCAACACAGATATGTTTCTTCCTTTTGGTAGATTATATGTGTTTATACAATCTCCTATTAATTAGGATCATCTAAGAATAGTAAGTTTATAACATATGTTACTAAACAGTGTGCTTTATTGTGGCTGAGAAGGAAATGAGATGGGAAAGAAAAAAAGAGACCATGAATTGAAGGAAACCAAAATATAAATATGCTCGCATTTAAAAAACAGGTAGCCTCATGTTAGTACAGACCTGGAAGAAACTAATCTAAGCATTTCCTTTTACAGATGAGGAAACTGAGGCTCAAAGGGGTTTGCCTGATGTCTCAGAAAGAAAGGCACATCTATGCCTAAAATCAACAGGCCGGTGTCATTTTCATATTGCTGACTCAGAGTACCTGGACCGAACGCAGCTACTCCTTTCAACCAAAGTTTTTCTAGCTCTGGTTCCATGATCCTGTGTTGCATTTAAAAATCCAGATTAATCTCCTACTATCTGCTCTACCCACCACTAAAAGGCACCTATAAGACTTCCTAAGACTCTCTGTCACTTCCTTCTGTCATTTCCCTCCTTGTATTCTCCTGCTTAACCATATGAGGACATACATGTAGCAAACAAAACAAATGTGCAGTGACTGAATATCTAGAGAACACAGATACCTCAAGCCTAATACAGTAGGCAATCAATTATGTCTTGAATTCTGAACGAATGTGCAAATAAATAAGTCCAAGAGGATGTGAGATCTAAAACTATATCCCAACAAGAGAAGAGACAATGAAACATTTTTTATATCTTACCCAAACAGCCTATTTAGCCAAACCTAACAAATAATCCAGTGGTCTCTGCTATACTTAGGAAGACAATTAGAGACTCAAAGAATACAAATTTGTCCACACCTCCCCTCGTCCAACATATTTGTCTTATACTTTAAACACCATGTAGAAGCATAAAAGGGAGTGAATTTATATAGACCATTAGAAAGCAGTTCCGAACAGACCACATAGAGATCACAAAGCCATCATCTGCTACCGTTGGAATGTCTGGGTGTCTGTGATGAATGCATTTGCAAATATTGCTGTGAAGTAATTTCCTTCCATTTCTGGAGTACTCCAGATAAATTAGATTTCCCTCTAATCACATCTGCTGCCTGTGTATGAGAAAAGAGGGTTTGTCTGCATAAGACACATAATATGTACTTGGCGGGTAGAGGGCAAAGAGGCTTAGTGGAAAGTTACCACATATAATCATAATGGGGTAGAGTAAAACCAAATAGAAAGTCACAGGACACTTCTCAAGCAGAGACTATGCAAAAATGGCCTCCCAGATGTTGCCGTGAGACTATTGCAGGGCATGTACAATTCACCTGCCAGATGTAAAGGAGACCATCCACAGACTTGGGGCACCACGCTGCGAAATGGCTGACCTAGGTTGAGTACTTTAAATAAACAAATCAGATTCACCACGGTATTAATCCAATATATCCACCAATAAAAATCAGAGAAGAAATAAAGCATTAAGATAGTAGAAGAAAATTTAAACTGAAATGCAATTAATAAAATAGCTACATATAGCTCTAGCCTATGTCAGAATCAGAGGTGGTTCCAACAATTTAAAATAGTATTTAGTCATAGAGTGTGCTAGAATTTTTAAAAAAGAGATATTAAATACAGTGGCCTCTCACATATTCAAACGTTCCTTCACAGTAACCTGCTGATAGCAGATGCTGTTGGTGAACTGCCCAAATCCACTTGGGAAATTCCATTTCCGGAAATGTTCACCATATCCTACTGCAAGCTCATGCGACTCTCCACTGGAGGGCTTTCTCTTGGCATTTACAGGGCAGACTAGAAGTACTGGGAAATTAACATCCCTAGGAACAGCTCTCAGCTAATGACAGATGGAAGTGGGAGGACAAATCCCCAGCTTCCTTGCCTTTATTTTTTTTTTAACTTTTATTGCAGTATAGTTGATTTAAAATGTTGTGTTAGTTTCTGCTGTACAGCAAAGTGAATCAGATGTACATATACATATATCCACTCTTTTTTAGACTCTTTCCCCATATAGGTCATTAAAGACTATCGATTAGAGTTCCCTGTGCTACACAGTGGGTCCTCATCAGTTATCTACTTTATATCTAGGTGGGAAGGCTCTAAGACTTGTTCCTCACAGTGTGTGGACATTTCCCAGTGAGACTGAGTCCTAGAAGTATATAACACACCCTTGATTTCATCCCTGCATTCTTGGTCATACTTCCACATTCCATTGTCCATTTTTCCTGAGATTATTTCCCAAATAAACTACACGCACTCACACCTTGTCTGCAGTCCACTTTAGGAGAAACACAACTTAAGGCATAACCTATTCAAAGCCATGCCAAGAAGAGGAAATTCAGCCACAAAAGTAGGTCTAAGAAGGTCCAAACAAAGATTATAAATCCCCTGTACCAAAATGTATGTATTTTACTTACAGTGAGAATAGCAAGAAGTAGTAGGAACATTAAGAGGAAGAAAACGACCAAACAGATATGATAATTTATGAAGCATTCCAAGTAGGGACAATCAGGCTTCCATTACCTAGTTAACCCTGAAGGCGTTAGTACAGTATCTCAGAGCACACTTCCTGTTTATACGGATGGTCTGGGTCCTTCATCATTAAAAAGTTGAATGGCAATCGGTGTGCTCTAAGAATGCAGGGGATACACATAATAATTTGTAAAAATTAATGTTAAGATTTATTAAAAATAGTTACTTATAAAGTAAACTTCGATTACATGGAAAACACATGGATGCAGAATATACCACATTCCTGGGACTGGAGAAAAAGTAGATGGCATAACACAGGTACAGTATAGTTACACCAGGTGTGGTATAACTTGCTTGAGTTCCGCAAATTTAATTCGTGCCTACACTCTACCTGGTAAGTAGAGAGTTACCACTGAGGTAAGAAAGTTGAGGCATAGAGGAAGGAACCCAGAGTTAGGAAGAATATTCATCTAATATTTGACCTGAGAACACATGGAGCTGGTTTTTCTTAATTTCTTAAAATCACATCCCATTCATTTTAGGATAAATCTGTGTTCATAGCTTTTATTTTATACAGGCTGAACTTTATTCATACGTTAGTAGAATAAGCTTAAGTACTAAGAGTTAATATCACGAAAGGACCCAGACTACAAAACTATCTCCACACTGATCAATCGTTGACTTTTTGAAATTTGCCACTAGCAGCCTGGATCTTTGGCTTAATCACTGTTGTGTTTCATCTTATGAGATGAAATGATGCCTAAGGGGAGTACCACTTGAGGTCCCTCACACCTTAGTGAAAAGCTCTGTTTAGTGACAACAGGGACCTCCAAATAAAGAAATTAGGGATACAACCAAATGGTGATAGGATGATGGGAATATTCTTAAAGCCGTTTTAAAAAATACTTTCCGTGCAAAAACAGCCTGAAATCATATTAGGCTATATAATTCTGGCTAAAAATCACAAACATAGATGCAAAGAAGCTTTTCATTAAAATAAGATGGCAAATATTTAAATAAGCATAGAGCCTGAAAAGAGTCTCACAAATTGTTATCTGCCCATTTCTGTAAACAGAAATACTGTGATTCCACATATATATGTATGTATGTATACACACACACACACACATATACATAGCTACGTGTCTTCATCTCCATTTTGTTCAACTTCTATGTCTTTGTCCAGTTTCCCATTCTCAATACCTATATTCTGGAAATAACTCTACACTCAGAGCTTGTCCTCCAATAGCTGACCTTATTCCTTCTGTGACGATGACCTCTATGCAGAGGAAAATCTCTGATGCACTACACATGACCGGCCTAGGCAGACAGATGGCCTGGAATGGTACCAATAGCCGAGCGCAGCAAAAGAAAGCACCAAAGGGAAAACCAGTCCAGGAAAATCTAGTGGTATAGGCAGCACTGAGATCAAGATGGAAAGTAAATTTCAGGTGTCTACCCTTACCTTCATTTTTGTTGTGTTGAGTCAGATGTGCCTGATACAGTTTACGTTCTCTGGGGATAGGGTATTAAAATCAATCAACTCGACTCAAGTATGTTTGAAGTATTTACTCTCTGACAAACCCTATATCAGGCAAAGGACAGAGCAATGAACAGGTCACAACCTCCGTCTCTAAAATGTAAAGGATACCGTCATGCAATATTGTGAAACCAGCAGCCAGTGGCCCGTCCCCCGTGTTGTGGGGGCAATGTCACCTGAGTGAAGGAAGCTCCTTCGGAGTTCACCCTGTGCTTTCTGACTGCCATGGTCGTGATTGGGACTGCCAGTCAGTCAGAGTGCTTTCTGACTTGTTTCCATAAACTCTGACCTAAAACACTGGAAATCCTGCCAATAACTCACTAAGGAGGAAAAAACAAATGCAAGACCTGTCTCTGGTCCTTTTCATTAGCTCGGAAATCTGGCAACCAGAAACCCTGACACGGAGAAGACAAAATAAAGTCTTATTTAAAATCCTGTGGGAGGCTGAGTCTGGAACACTGGCCAGCCCCCTGTTGGGACAAGGAAGGCGGCTAGGGTGGACAAAAAGGAAGAAGCAGCTCCGCTCACGGTTCCTATTTAAATTCCCCTGTGGGTCTCCCATCATTCTGCACTGATTTGCGTCGAGGCCAAAGGCCCCAGCATGGGCAGGCTGACAGAGCAGTCTGACCACCAGTGGTCATCTTGGCAGTTCTTTGTTCTTCAGGTGTGACAAACAAAACTCCTGAGACGCTTTGGCAGGTTGCCAGGGTGTCTACTCCGTGTACGTTGAAGAGAATGAAAAAGACTCCAGGAACACATCATGAGAGCACATTTTCTTCACACTCTTGATTTTTATCTGTCCTTTGCATTCATCCCAAATTCTCTCCTTTGTCAAAGAAATGAATGGGCTGTATATTTCAGAATGTCTCCTTGATAGCTTCAAACTCTTGCTCCCCTTTTCAATCTCCATACTCATCACCAACCCTAAGGCTAAAAGCCTTCCTTAAAAACTTAAACACAGATGGGGCGTGGGGGCTTCTGTTTTCTCACATCCGTAATTCAAAGACTCAGAAAGAAAAGGCATTAGGATTTCTTTTCTAATCCTCATAGCTAACCTTGAAATTATACAAGCCCACCGACTGTGCTCGATGTGAATGAGAACATCAGTACACACATGGCACCTTTTACCTCGAAGTGGATGTTTTAAAGTAGGAAGACTAAACAGAAGTATTTACAAAAATAAAGAGTAAGGGGGAATCCCCTGGCATCCAGTGGTTAGGCCTCTGTGCTTTCACTGCCAAGGGTCAGAGTTCAATCTCTGGTCAGGGAATTAAGATCCCACAAGCTGTACAGTGTGGCCAAAAGAAGAAAAAAACAAGAGTGAGGCAAGATTTCAATACCAAGTTAAGAAAGCACCACACCCACATACACACAATGGTGGAAACTGCGTAATAGTGCAGTGGCCATTCATGGGACAGTGCAGCAACCTGAAGGTTTTATGATACTGAGCTGGGCTTTCAGGAAGAGGGAATGATAGATTAAGAGTGAAGATATAAAAGGCATTTAAAGTGGGTTGAGTTTAGTGAATAAAATCCAAATAGGCATGTCTGAGACTGTTCTAAAAATAAGCTGGGAAGTTTAGATAGTTTTTTTTTTTTTTTAATTTCTTAAAATCTCGCCACTCTTCCCTAGAGATTCGACTCATTGCCTAGTCTTCTCCACCAGAACACCCAGGCAGGGCTGTCGCTAACTTCTCCCTCCCTCTCCACTTCCTCGGCTTTGGACAGAACTGCCTGTGTGTTCCCTGGGTGAGAGATAAGATGGCTGAGATGTCACCCACGACAGGCCCAAGTGGCTAGCGTTGGACGTCAGTCGCTAATACTGATCTCAGTGGCCCACAATTTGATTGGTTGGATGATTAATGGGATTTTCATGACAGTTTCGTAGCATGTTTCCTTTTCTTTTTCTTTCACTTTAATAAAAATGGGATTACCTTATTCTTATCACACTGGCTCTGAAGAGGGAGTCAAGTTGACAAAAAAAAAGGGAAAGTTATTTTGAGAAGGGGGAGGGCAGAATAGCTTAAGTCAGCTTCATTTTTTAAAGGTGCCAAAGTACAGAGACTCCTGTTGCTTTATCTGACTCCAGCCTTTAATTTTCTGCCTGTATCCGGATGCTGAGTGCCTCTGTGCATCAGCCTTCCTGTCTCCGAAATAAGGCTAATAACACAGATGTAGCCCAGAGCAAAGCCGTAAGGATTAATTAATAAAACATGATTGTTAAACCTACTGCAAACAAGAAGCATGGTCTGAAGCTACTTGGTTAGAAAGTAATAAAGGGAAGCCTCGGAAGAACAGGGCAGGGCAGCGGCAGGTTCAGTGCCCCATCACCTCCCTGCCAGCCTCCAGGTTAGCACGGTCTGCTTTGTGTCCTCACCATGGAAATCTTCCCCAAATCCCAGACCACGAGTGCTCCCCTGAGAGGCTCAGTACCCTCACATGCTTCTCTACTCTTCTACCTGCACCTGCTGTTCCTCTGTATGTTGGCTTATCTCAGTTGTTAGATTTTGATTCCACCTTTCTCACAATGATCTCTCTCATCTGTCTCAGCAGAAAGAAAAAAAAAAGTGCTTTCTACAGTAGAAAGAACTCCCCAGTCATGCTCCTTCCCCAGTAAAGTGGCAGGCCTTCATACTGCTTTTCTCTCACCTCCCTTGTGTCTGTCTGTCTGTCTGTCTTTCTGTCTTCTCTCTCGCGCTCTCTCACACACACACATGCAGGTGCTGAGATTCCAGTGATTAACTGGGTACTACATGAGAGGAAAGAATATCTTCTCCAGCAATTACATTCTGAAATACTCGTTAACTTGATTCAATTCAAAAATTCAATTTAATTGAAACAAGTATTTATCATGTATGTTTTTCTGAAAAGCATTGTACTAGCCACAATGTAGAACAAGGAAACAAGCCAAGTCCCTTGCTCTAAAGAGGTAGAGAGAGATCAGTAACCATAACATGAGCAGAGCTGTGGTGATTTATAAGAGATAGAAGCAAAGCGAGAGAGAGATTTCAGCCTGATAAAAGGAAGGAAATACAGATGAAAAGAACAGACAGAAAGAAGACTTACATCTATAGGGGGACTGACACATTCCATCATCAGGACACTAAGTGTTTGCACATAAGTTACTGAAGTTAAACTTTCCAACTCCTCTATGGGGTAGCATTATGTTTCCAATGTTAAAACTGACAATCAAAAAAATAACTTTCTCAATTTGTTAGTGTTAATGATACAGCAACAAGTCAGGACCCCACTCACAGTACAAAATCTGGGGTTCTGCTGGTAGTTCCAAACATACTACTACTAGTAGCTGTGCAAGAAATAGCACATTATACAAGTTACAATACAGAGCATAAATTGAAAACCTTTAAATTGCCGGCAGTATGTTAACCCATGGAGTTGCAGAGTCACTAAGTGGCTTCTTGGAAACATGTTCTAAGAAAAGTATGACATGAAGCAGGATCGTGACTTTTCTACTACATATCAGAACAAGTGGTTTAGTATGACAGCATTCATGGACCAACAATAAAGGCAAGTGGCAAAGGCTCATAGAAAAACCTTGACCCATCACTGAAAACCATGGTCAACAACGAAATGTCACAGAACACAACTTTTAAAAGGATATAAAACTAGAATGTATTACAGGAATAAGTACAACATGCACAACTTATAAGGTAGGATTCAATGTTAAAGATGATCTGTCTTGGCTAAGACATAAGGTCAAGGTGTTAATGTCTATTTTTAATACTATTTAATTAGCTTAATTTACCACTAAAAATCACATCAGCAGCCTATGATCTATTCCAGAACAGGCAGGGCATCTGACATTCTTAGCAGCTGTGATTTTCCCTAAGGAGTTAATGGGTTTGTATAATATTTGTACAAAGTAATATTATCATTATCATAAATGTTTTCTAATTATTTCTTGGGATTAATGGCAGCATGTTGTATTATTGATGGATTAAGTACAATATTTATAAAACAGTGATAGGATTAAAGAGAAATAAATATGTATATCTTTCTGCATGTGTAAATAATAAATATTAATTCCCATCATCAATTTTATGCAAAGAGGTTTAGTACATGTTAATTACTACTAAATAGTTCAGTTATCTGTTATGAATTTGAGGTATGGATATAGAGTTTGTTTATCTGCAGCTGAAGGACTTGGGTAAAGTCCTTGAGGACTGCAGGAATGGCAAGGATCTGGAAAATGAACTCAAGAAATAGTCAAATGGTATTGGATTTTCAGAAAATAAACAAAATGTACCTAATAAGCTTCCAAGAGGAAGGAGCTTGATAAACTTCTATCAAAAACAAAAATGAAGAACTTCTATCAAGAAAAACAAAACAGGACTTCCCTGGTGGTGCAGTGGTTAAGAATCCACCTGCCAATGCAGGGGACACGGGTTCGATCCCTGCCCCAAGAAGATACAACATGCCGTGGAGCAACAAAGCCCGTGCGCCACAACTACTGAGCCTGTGCTCTAGAGCCCATGAGCCACAACTATTGAGCCCATGTGCCACAACTACTGAAGCCCATGTGCCCATGCTCCACAGCAAGAGAAGCCACCACAATGAGGAGCCTGCGCACCACAATCAAGAGTAGCCCCCACTCACTGCAACTACAGAAAGTCCGTGTGCAGCAACAAAGACTGAATGCAACCAATAAATAAATAAATTAAATAAATAAATAAATAAAACAAAATAAAATAATAAAGCATTTAATAGAAAAAGAAAACAAAGTTCCATGGGGTATCATAGATCCACACAGCAAATATTCATGTGTATATAGCTGTTGGTTTAAATACATGTGCAGTATTTATACTATAGTGGCCCTTTAGCACAATTCCTTTGATTTTTGACTTGTGTGTTCATGGTTTTTTCTCTGTCCCATTTGGTTGTGTAAGCTCCCCGCAGACAGCAATAAGGATCTATGTGACAAACCGTAAAGCAGCCAGGACTGGAAGACAGAAGACATAGCTTGGAATTTAGAATGCAGCTTACCGGCTGAGAGATGCTAGGGGATAGTAATGGTGTACACCACTAGCTCCTTCTCCTGCCATCATTTTCAATAACTAGATCAATCCTTTACTGCAACCAAGGACTTGGTTTTGATGTAAATGCAAAGCAATTTCTCCTCCAGAACTGAAAAGTATAATACATTTTAAGGCTAAGATGTGAGCCATTCAAGAAATATATGTTTGCTGATGAGGTTTTAAAGAAATTACATCAGTGAATTGATGGAAGTCACTTAGGCAAATAGATTCATAAGAGACTATCAATGTGATGATATAGGTTTTAAACTGCAATTCCATCTTTGGTAGGTATAGTAAGTTGTTCTTCCTTTGGATTAATTTTTCCTAAGTTAAGAGATAATGGCTCAGGAATCGAAAAAAGAGGAAAGCTCTCACCTTTCTACTCTAGTCTATGAAAAAAATAGGAGTCTGAGTAGCACAACCTTCTGAATTTCTCATTTGATTAACTTGATCAATTTAATTTCTGTTTTAAATAAGCCTGTTTCTAAAACACTCTTTCCTTTTCCTGTGGGCAAAGTTATTGTCAATAACCCTCATGGCTCATTATCCTAGTCCTAAAAGATTTGTTAAGAATGGAATAACATCAGATAAGGATAAATCATTTACAAAATTATATTGTAAAGTCTTAGACTCAGCATCCAGGTTGATTTTTACCAGAAAGTAATCCAGACAGTGTGAACTTTCCAAAAGTTTGCCAGGGTGACAGGTGGCTGTGTAATAACACGCACAGATGTCCGTGAAGACAGGAGGCATCTCTGGGTCACCCCAGAAGTCTAAGCCTTCACCCCAAGCATCCCTAAGGTGCAAGCAACCTTTCCAAATCTTCACCTGTCCCAGAGGATCCAGAATGCCCATGACCCCAAGTTGCTAAAGCATCTGTTCTTATTGCATTGCAGCAGCGCTAACTTCACAAAAACTATTATGTTGCCAGAACAGTATGACAATAAATACTGTTTCTTAATGTAAATGAATTTATAAAAATCTGCCCAAGCAAGAAATGACCACGTAGTGTATTCTCTGAATCACTTAGGCTTTTTGCTGTTTCTGGGAAGTAAGGTGAGTGTCCTATGCCTCCAAGCAATTTTAGTCCCTGTATATATTTCCAATCTGTATATGTTTTCCAATTCCACAAAAGTTATTTCTAATTAGCTTATCTGTATTCCATGGTCACTCAAATTGAGAATAAAGGCACAGTCTAAGCACCTAAGATTCCTGGTTAACTGGTACCCAGGCAACAGAAATGATGAAGACAGGTAAAAATCAAGTTCAAGAGGCAGAAAGTAGAGCAATCTGGGCTGCAGAAGATAGTCAGGTGACCCTATGTGTAGGTTGCCTTTTGGAAGCTTTGTTTTTCACCACAATCAGATTTAATCAGGATTTGTCACACTTAGGAAACAAGAATTAGGCCTTATCATCTATAGGTCAGGTCACTTACCACCCAAATTTAATTAAATCTTAGCTGTCTGAGAGTACTACAAAGATTGGTAAATAACTGTGTAAATATACTGTTATATTAAAATATAGCTGAGAACAGTGGTTCTCTAAGTATGGTCCTCAAATCAACATCATCAGCATCATTTTGGAACTTGATAGAAAAAAAAATTACTTGGACTCTGTCTCACACTTCTTTAATCCAAAACACTAGGGATAGAGCCCAGCAACATACCTTTAATGAGGAGCATTGCAGAGAAAAATGTCCCTAAATTCTAATCAGAGGCATATTTATTCCAGACTATTTCCATTTAGAAATTAATTTAACCCACTGTTCATTGGAAAATTAAGATAACTCTAATATTCTAATCCTTGATCATACCTGTTGATTAAAATATTGTAGTTATTTTCTCTACTACAATATTTAGAAACTTATTGATATTAATATTTAGAATATCATCTGATTTGAAGTCAGTGGTTCAATTGTGATTACAATAATAGCAAAATATTTTAAATAGCAAGACTATAAGATAGGTTCTATAATGTTTTTATGTACCTAAGCCACAGCCAGCATACTGGTTTTTACCTATCTATCAGGTTCTATATCAAAGAATAAATGATAATTTCAAAATTGTGCAATATCAGATTAACTATTCAGGAATATTTAGGGTTTGGTATGACTTGAGAATAGAATATGAAATCTTTGTTTTTAGAAGTCTCCTGTGGAGTTGAGGTGGACAACTGCAGGGCAGGATAACATTCTCACTTCTCTCAGGGGTTTAAATTCTTCTGAGAAGTGGCAAACTGATGTAGAGACCTCCTAACCCTTCTGTCTTCCCTCCCTTCTTTCTCTTCTAACTGCCCTTGGCCAAGCCCATAACTACTGAGGCATAAAACAATTCCCACCCCCTCCTGGAATGAATGATTTCTATGTTGTAAATAACTGTGCTCTGAACTTCACAGTGCTGGAGCAGAAAGTTGCAGAAGGTGGAAAGCGAAGGATGAAAAGGACTCATGCATAGGCTGAGAGCTGGTAAAGAGCAGAGACGAAACAATCAGAGACAAGCTAGTCAAACTGGGGAGTGAAGAAAGAGGATTAGGCAAGGAGTAACAAGGGAATCAGAGCCGGTCAGGTCAGCAGCCAAGGCAAAAGAAAAGTGGGAAGGTCAAGGATTGATTAGGGAGGGAGGAAACTACACCAGTTCCTTTAAATCCCGTCACAAGCTCTCTTCTCATGATTCTAAGTTAGGTCATTTACAAGACACCACTAGTTAATGAATAGATACTTTAGTTCATGTACTAAACTTTATGATTCACCATACTACATGGTATGCAGTGCCTGGCTGCTTTATACCCTTGACTTGTAGAATATAGTGTTTATCTTGTAGTACTTCATTTTGATCAGTACTTCCTTCCTCCTCCTATGTAGGAAGCAAATACAAGATATCAGCTCACAAATTTGCCTGGAGGGAAAGATACTGCTTTGCTTTTTACCAGGCGATGAGTTGCAAGCATGAGAAATCCTAATGCCATGATCTATCCTTTCTTACTCTACATAACCTGGATACCACAGAAGGAGTCCAGGCCATCAGGGCTGACCCTTCTCAGCCCTCAGTCATAAGAATATAGACAAATGATAAGCATTAGATCAGATATCAAATGGCCAATCTTATCTGACTATCTTAATAGCTAAAACAAGGGACATTTGGTTCCTTTAGTCTCTAAGACCACAAAATCAGATCATTCATTCTGGAAGTGATGGGTGGGTTCTGTGATTCCCTAACTCAATTTAAAGACAAGCAGTAGGAAACACATAACATAAAACGTACCATATTAACCACTTTTAAATGCACAGTTAAATATGAAAAAACCATTTTTTAGTAAAAATAAAACCCAAATAGTTACAACATGTAGACCTAAACCAGTCCCAGATCATTAAAGTTGAAGGCAGCCTCAGATATAACTCTGATAGGCCCTTACAGGTCCAGATCCAGAAAGGGAAAAAGATCCAGAGATGTAAAACATGTGGCCCAAAGGTTACACAAACAGGGACAAAAATCGAAACTAGACCCAAAGCTCCTCATTCGCAGGCCAGTCCTCCTTCCTTTTTGGTCAACCTGAGTCAGGACAGCACGAAATAAAACAACATGGCAATTATCTGATAAATTTGATGGATGTATATGGACAAACAGGGATAATTATGGCCAGGAAATCCAATTTAGGTCCTCAGTTTCCTAGATTGACTGTCTACATTGACCAAATAAACTGGATAAGGGCCAAAACTACACTCCACACTGTGTTGTGCTCCCCATAGCCTGAGAAGCACTTCATCGTGTTTGTGAGATTAATAGGAACACACACACCACTGAGCTAACTACAAAGTACAAATGTGAATCCACGCATCTTCCATTGATGAACAGATCTGACAGTTACCCCAAATCTCTTTCATTGGTAAGTTGAGTGAAAATGCTATAGGAACTAAATGCATACACATTATAGAATTTCTCTGAAGAAAGCCATCACACTGCCTCTGTCCGGATCCTTTGTTTCATCAAGACTCTTATTCCTCCAAATGAATCAACTGTAATTAGGTCCAAGTTGTAAGATGAAAGACTACAAAAGACTTAATAAATCTAGGTCATTCTTGATTTCATTCTACGAAGTACATAGGTCTCTGTTTTAAACTTAAGATAAACGTCACACTTAAGATGTTTGGTCATGGATGGGAAGCATTTGAGGAAAGGCGCTTTCGATGAATGCCTGTAAAACCTTTCCTGCAAGATGGCATGTTTTAAAATAAGGATTCTGCCACTCAAATAGAGAGTGATTTATTTGCCTGTGCAAAGTTTCAACAGGAAAAAATACATTTCAAAAGTAAGATGTTTCTCTCTGATTTTAAAAATAAATAGGTTTAGAACTTTTTGTGCCGACATCAGGAACATAAATGACTGTGCATCATGGTTAGAGGCTGAGAAGATAAGCTGGGGGGAAGACGAATCAAAAAGCAAGATATCACTTGGTGCAGTGCAAATGCTATTGGACTGGGAATCACGAAACTGGGTTTCACATTTCCATATGGCAGGAAACAGGTAGGTTATAGTAGACAATTCACCTTCTCTCTGGACTTTCGTTCCCTTATCTCTAAAATGAGAAGGTTGACTGGATGAGTTTCCAGTTTTACCTATAACTTTAAACCAGGGATTATCAAACTAAGGATGATAGGCCAAAGATCGACCACCACCAGTTTCTGTAAATAAAGTTCGATTAGAACACAGCCATGCTCTCTCATTTACATACGGCCTATGACAGCTTTCATGCTACAGAAGCAGAGCTGGATGATTGCAAGAGACAGTATGGCCCACAAGCCCAAAATACTTATCTAATCTGGTCTTTTACATAAAGTTTGCTGATCCTTGCTCTAAGCCATTGACAGTGTTTCTGACAAAAGAGCACACCTGGGCATCACTGCTAAACCAAATCCGTATTTTAATGGATTATACCAATTTTATAGGGTGGATTTTCATTCATCTTCTGCCTAAGGCCATGCTAAGTAACACATTTTGTGTAATGATATTTTGTTGTCCTTTTACAGTCTGGCCATTGGATACTCTACATCTTCAATATCTAAGTGACAGTTAATAAGGGCATTGTCTGAAGGCTTTGCTGTTAGCAGTGTTGATGTAGGTGATTAAAATTTTATTCAAAACTGGCCAGTTCCCTGGTCAGGAAGAAGTCCTCCATCTAAAAAAGGATAGTCAGTTAAGAGATTGATACTAAATGAGAGCAAGAAGAGGAACAATTTTTGAATATCCATAAAGTAAAAGAAGAAAAAAAAAAAGAGAGAGAGCGTGCATCTAAGACAAAAGCAGTGTAACTCATGTAACTTTCATCTTGAGCAGCACAATTTATGTTGAAGCTAAAAATCAATACCCAAATCAGTAGGTAAAGAATTGCCTCAGACTCTGAAATTACCTACATGTCTTAAAACTCAAGTGATGCAAAGGAAGGAAACTCATATATGCTCCTTATTATCCAATCTACCTTCTCACAAAACCTCACTGTTGATGTCAAGGCCTCTCACAGCCACAGCAAAAGAGGCCTGCAGTGCAGCCTCATCTAAATACTGCACTTCCCAGTCATCCAAGCACCCACCAGGCTCTTCCTGCACAGTCATATCAGAATGCTTCCCCAACAATCTTTATGCTCCCTGCCACATGAAGACCCTAGAAAATACTTCCCCGGGAAACCTGAAGCAGCTGGCAAGGACATCCAAGAGTCGAATCTCCACTAAACTACCAATTGTAGAATTTTTTAAGGAGCTAGTAGAAACTGCACACAGCCGTAAAACATACTCCATTACTGGTACTTATGGAGCCAACAGGGGGATAAAAGTGGGATTTGGGGTCAATCACTCTGGATTTAGAATCCTGGTTCTGTCATTTTCTTATGGTATGAAATTAGTTACCCAAAGCCTCTGAACCTTGATTCTAATCAATTAAATGGAGCCCAAAACGCCTCCCTTCCAGGACTATTCAAATATCTTAAGAACTGTATGCCATTGTATTAAAAATCCATTGTTGTCTTTTGAGTCATTACTAGTAACCAGGTGCAAATATATCAGCTCATTTAATCCTCAAATATCTTTGTCAAGATTGGAGTCATTAATTCCATTTTATAGAGAAGGAAGCTAAAGGCTGGACAAATTGGCAATTGTCACACAGCTATTAAATGATGCAATAGGCATCTGAGTTCAGGCCTTTAATCCAAAGCCTAAGTTATTCCCTCAAATCCACATTGCTTTTCGGTGATGATTTCTTCCGTCTATCAATGTCTACTCTAGCTCCTGGGCTGTAATACCAACTAGGGTGGCGGGATATAGAGCACCTCAGCCTCACCATTCAGAAATCATCTGTGTACATCCAATCCAAAAGGCTATGTTCCTGGGCTCTAATCCCATTTCTCCTTGCCTGCCACATGCTTTGGCCCAGGGACTAAGGATGGACGACTGACTCGGTTTCTTACTTAGAGCTTTCCCCAGGATCTCAGGCCACTCAGCTGAGTCTATACCATCTACTTAGTTCCTGCTATTTATCATCTTCCCTCTTGCCCAGCACAAACCATGGGGCACATGTCAACACCTCCAACCCTTTGGGAGAGTCTGGCCATAACTATGAGAATGCCCCAAAGTTCAGAGATGCTATCCTCATGAACGAGCTGCTGTCAGGGCTTCCCCCTGATCAGATTTCACATTCACGATGCAGCACCTACAAGAATCATGTCCACTCTGAGACTTAAATCCCAAAAGCACATTAAAGACCACGGACAGACCCAGACTTGCTGAGCAGTCACCTTTACTCCCTCTCTCCCTGACTCTGTCACTCACTTCCCCAGCCTGCCTCCCCCTCCAGTGTCTGCTCAAGGTCTGGAGTGATCTGTCAGGAGCCAGGTGTTCTGAACAAGGAACTAGGTTGTGAACTTAGTAACCTAAGAGACACAGATAACTGACTTAGCAAAGGAGCTTCTGCACATTTGATCAGGGCAATCACCTGCTCCAAACCCAGGCTTCTGTGTGCACCTGACTAGAAAGAGAATTGAGAATCAAGAAGAGGAAGAATCACTGAATCTGGACCTTTAACAGAGTGTGATTTTATATGTGTTCTTTTATTTGTCAAAGGGTATGTTTTCTTTGGCTAAACAAATGGGATATGAAAAATCTTTGCTTAAAAAATGTGCATGTTTCCTCTACAAAGCATATTTCAATACTTCATTCTAGGATGTTCCTTTATAACTTAGTATAATTTGCTGCAGCTCATCACAAATGCCTCTGAAATCCCACAGGAAGGATGCAAAGGAGATGTTGGTAATTATGGAAAAAACTATGAAGGGAGAAGATGAAGAGGTTTCTCTCCTTCCCTTCTTCTCACCAGCTTAACTCTCTTTCCTTCCGTCTTTAAAGTATATATAGCAGCAGTAAGTCAAAAAATAGGAAAAGATCACCCATTGCTGGCTGTCAATTCTGCCTGCTCATATTAGAAGCTTTAAATTTGGATTATAAATCATAAATCCCTATAGCGTAAAGCCTTAAATGAATTAAGAAACTTCCAGAGATGTGAAATACATAAATCTATTTCCTAATATTAAAAACTGAATTTTTCATTCTCCTTCAAATATACTAATTGTCTCATGAATATACTAATTTGTCTACCCTGCATTACAGCCATTTGTAAACACAATATCTCAAATGTTAGACTGTCAGCTCTCAGTACAGAGTCCATGTCAAACATAGTATTTTTCCCCCAGTACCCACTGCTGGGTCTGATGTACACCAGGTTCTAAAGGAGTAGGGGAAGATGAATATGACAGACTCTCAGTGCTCTAGAGATTTGTGTTTGCCCTTTTATGATAGAGAAATGTCATTAAAGAGTGGCTGTCCATCCAGGTACTAGATTCTCAAGTATATCCCTGATAAATTTTAATTGTGTTAAGCTATAGAAATGTGCCTATTTGCTACATCAGCTAGAGTAACCGTAATACAATGAACATATAATTCAATTAATTAATTGGCTAATTAATTAATAGCTAAATGGCATTAATATATTAAAAATTAATTTCTGATTATTTAAGTGAAGGAATGAAGATGGAATCAGATTTATAACAAAGCTAACAAGGCTTATATTTTAGGGCCCTTCACTAGCCTGGCTCCCTTCTAAGATTCTGGAAAAGACCTGTGAAAAAGTCACAGTTTTTGTAAATTTTGCAAAAGCAATTTTGCAAATTATAGAGGCCTCAAGATCCACCAGATCTGACTCTGTCCCTGGTTCAAGATAAAAGAGAATGGTGGTATATAATGCATAAAGTATGAAATCTGTATTTGTAATGCACAGAAAGTTGATCTCTTCCACTAAAGTTGACTCTTATTAATCAGAATGTCACACAGTCTAAAGTAGCCTGCAATTTATTGTCACATTTTCTCTCATTAGTTTTTCTATGATGTCTTATGTAGAAAGAATTGCCTCATTAATAACTTTGACCAATTGCTTTTGCAAAATGTTGATTATTTTTTCCTTTTGCATTTGACAAAGCTTAGAAATAGGGCCAAAATGTCTTTCTTGTAATAGTGTTAGGTTGGTTTTTAATAATAAGTCAACTATGAGAGGTTTAATCATTTTCAGTAAATTCATCTTTGGGCATAGATAAACCCTGTATGACCCCCAAATTAACACACAAACATCCTCACAACAATGAGTTTATGGAACACCCAGAAAAGGGAAAAACTAATCAAATAATGTTTGACTGGAGTCAGGTTTCATGTATTTAGTATTTTGGTGGCTGAGATTATAATCAGCAGGGAGAGATGGCTTATAGATGAAGTACCTTGTGCCTGAATGTATGAGTTTGAGTTTTGAAAGTGAGTATATACAATAGAATATTTTGCCTTAATCTTCGGTTCTAAACTCCTGTGTCCAGTATACTAAGAGAAGCTTTCCTATCTCTTCAATTTGTTGTTAGTCAGCTTGATTTACCTCTTCCTTTATCTCTGCCTAGCTTCTTACAGACAATCTATAAGGAGAAAAAAGTGTACATTTTGTGCTTCATTTAGATAGCGGCCTTAGTGATGTGTTAACATGTTATTATATACTCACTTCTGCTATCAGAATTAAAGAAAACATAAATTACTTCCTAGGAAAAATTCATCTTGGAAGTTTTCAAAGCAACAATCCCACAATAGTTAATTCAGGAGAGCACAACAGAAAACAAATCAAGGAGTTAAAAGATTAACACTTGGGTATTTACAAGACAGCATTCATGCAAACAGTTAAATGCCCATAATAAAAGTTGAAGATAGATCTCCACGATTTATGAAGCTAACGAGTTCCCATAAAACCCAAAAGTATTCATAGATGTATGCCAAGTTCACATTTTAATGAAGAAGACTTTTTTCAGGAATTACGCAGTGGTGGTGTGCTTTCCATACATAAGCAACAAGGGCAGCAGCTGTAACTTGTTTTCATCCCCAAAAAACTCACTTTAACAGCTGAACATTAAAACACTGAACTTAGCATTGAGGAATCTCCATTGACTAAGAAATTCCAAGTAAATTATTATAGAATAAATCATTTGAATCTCTCCATGTGCATTTCATGAGTGAAAGTTTTTACTATTCATACCCATAAAGGTATATTTTTATTGTAACTCCAGCATCATTGTACAAAAGGAAAGAAAATATCCCTCCCATATCTAATTTAGGCGTCCTTTCTTTAAACATAGGCTGTTTGATTATTCAATAATTAACTTTCATCTCAAAGTGATCTCTGCTTTAACTCTTTAAAGATACTTTTGACATACTAAGACTCCCTAATTTCACTGGCAGCTATCAGTTAAATAAAACATTTGATAGAGACCTTAAATGCAATTTAATAATTTTCCGAACCATTTGTGAACAGAAGCCAGTTGACAAATGTTATCTGTAACACCTACAAGTGCTGGTAGCTTTTCACTGTCCATGGCCTCCCCATCTCAGTAGCCCCGAGATATAGCAATTGAAACAGCTAGACGGTGGTCAGGATTTCTTCACAGGCCCTCCTGTCTATAGTAGGCATTTGTTCTGCGTTCATGAACTTGACATATGGCTGTGGAATCAAAGACACACATTCATCATAAAACAAGCTAGTCTTTTATCTAGGAGCTGTAAGTTTGCTGATAAGTACAAAGAAAAGAAGAACACCCAAGAGAAGAAAGGGAAGAAATATGGAGAGCTCGCAGTGGCTAGACCTGAACAAAGGATCACGGAGTACTACACAGAAACTAGTTATTCAGCTTCTCAGTTATGATCATGTTACATTTTCATTCTCATACCCCTCTAACCCTTCCTTAGGGACCTACTACATGACCTTACAGACAGTAGGTGCGTAGTCAATAACCACCAGCACCAGGGCACACACATCATCAGTATCCTTCTCACTTGGGGACTGTGGTGAGAAAAAGGGATGCAGCCTTTTCCCCAGTGGTACCCACAGGGGAGAATACTCTTCACTCTTCTGATTATCTTTCTTGGAGCCCCATCTTCCCTCTGCCCAGACTTTGGTATTCAGCTTAGGCCCATTCAAGTGTCTGGAAAAATGTATTTCCTTTCCAGCCCCTGAACAAAAACCAGTATTCATTTTTTTTCCCCAAGATGGAATCACAAGAGAAATATGAAAGCTAACCGCACACAGTATAAATAAACATGGTGTGGGAACATGAGAGCAGAACACGACGGCCTGACACAGACGAGAGACAATCTAGCATAACAAATAGTAAGCTGTGCTTTGCCCATGGCATTTTCTGGCTCCATCAATAATTATATAATACAACAGTCACTGATTTCTCAGCCCTGGATCAATAATGGGTTTCACATCTCCTCTAGAACTGGTTGTTGACCAAGGTGCTTGCTCAAACCCTCACCCTATTCATGGTAAAAATAGATTCTTGCATAACTGCTGTATGCTTGGGATGTCAGCACCACTGCAGGAGAGAAATGTGGAGTGTAACAGCACTGCAGAATTCACAGCGACTTCATATCTGCCCCACAAGCCCATACAGTTCAACAAGTAGCTGCGAAGGAAAATCCTCAGTCCTAAAGATATCATACATTGGAACCTTCCAGCACGTTAACAGCGGCCACAAATATGTGGTACACTCACAGGCCCAAAGCACACTGTGGTTGGATGCCAGAGCTTTCACCTGTCCTATGATGAACACATCTCATATATTGTAACATATGAGCGGATACTGTAGCATTCTATATGCTTAGGACCCCTGGAAGGTAGCGCCACAATATTTGAGATGAACACTTTGACTTCTGGCCCAAACATATTTCATCACATCCCATAGGGCATCAGAAGGTGATCACATTACATCGTAAAATGTATTTTTCAAATGTACAGAGGCTCCCTGTCTTTGTGCATAGCAGCACATTTTCAAGCATGGATATTCTCTGAAAAGCAACACAAGGGTGTGTACTAGACACACACAAAGAGGGAATCTACAATCATCGTTTTAATCTAATCAAGACAGGTGGCCATACTTGATAATACAGATGCCAAAGGAAATTCTTTAAAATCGAATCACCCAGTTTCATTGTCTGCCTTGATTTAGTACACTAGACAGTGGTCCTAACTCTTTTTCACTAGTAAAAGTCCTGGAGTGGCAAAGAAATAGTTTATTTCTTAGCTTGTATTACCCTCTCCTCTACAGGGTCTCCTGGCCTGAAAATGACAGAGGAATGCCTCACAGACACTAAGAGCCTTCATTCGGCAGTCAAAAAAATTAAATGAAATCTGGAGAGAATGAGTGAGTTGTCCAAGGTCAACAGCATCCTTGGTGTCTCATGGGCACAGGACCCATGTGCTTTCTACTGTGTCAAATCTCCTCTTACACTGACAAATATATTTATGGGCTCTAGAGCCAGGCCCCTAAGTTACCCTCCCCTAACCCTCCTCATGCCATTTTTTAAAAATTTCCTCATTTTACTTATGAAATACAACTAAGAAAAGTTGAGCCTGGTACGTGTACTCACAATATGGTGTTATCAGGGCAGCATCTTCTGATCTTTCCCCCTCCTTCCCCGCCCCTATCCAATAAAACTTTTACCTGTAGGTTTGTCCCAACGTAGGTAATAGCAACTCTATTCTTTGAGTTGCTCAGACCAAAATCTTTGGCCTCACTTTCACTATGTTCTTTAACTATGTTATGTTCAAATCTTTGGAGCCACTTGACTCTTTTCTTGACTTTATGCCTTATACCCAATCCATCACGAAATACTGCCAGGTCTACCTTCAGCATGTGTCCAGAATCTAGCCATTTATCATTACTTTCACTGTTACTACTTTGGTCCAAGTGACCATCATATCTCATCTGTGTTACTGCGATAGCTTCCCAACTACATCTACCGCAGGGTGTAATTGCCTCTGCTGTTGCCATGCTCAATTCTCACCCTCAGGTTACTCTCATCACAACAGCCAAAATCATCCCTCTAAAGCTTAACTATGGATAAGCCACGTTTCTGCTTAAAACCTTTCAATGGCCCTAGATCTCGCTAGAAAGAAATTAGGTCCTGATGATGGTCTGTAAAAATCTACAATCCATCCATTTCTCTATCTTCTCTTCACCCACCTGCCCACTCTGTGCCCTTCACTCTGGCTTCCTGTTTCCTGAATACCCCAGAACCCACATTCTGGGCTCAGTGTTTTACAGCTTTCCATTCTCCCTGGACCAATCTGCCCTCAGATACGTAAATGGGTTGCTCCCATACCTTCCTCAAGAGTCTGCCTAAATGTCATCTTCCCTTACCGTCCTTTGAAAAAATAACACTTCCCCCTCCCCTCCACCCTAGCATTTCCTCCCTAATTATCGTCAATACAGTTAACGTCTAACGCATCACGTAACTCACTTTTTCTTTTATGTACTTTTTGTCCTCCTTGATCAGAATATAAGCTCTAAGAACTGAGAAGCTGAGGGCAGGGAGGAGAAATGAGCTTTCTTTTGTTCACTATTCAATCATAGGATCTAGTATGACAGCACATAGCAAGCATTTGGTTACTATTGATCAGTTAATTAGTAAATGATAAGATAAATATCAGATTGAAGGGTAAGGAGTAGAGGGGACAATTTTGGGCAAAGGAACTTTCTTTGTATCTGCCTTATCATCCCCCTTCTCTGACAACACAGGAGGTTGGTTCAAGGTATGTAAGTCTTCTAGGTAATAAGGCTTCTGTTTTAAATAAATGTTGGAGATGATCTGACACTAAGTAATGCTCTTAGGCAGAAAAAAACAATTGAAGAATGGAAATGCTGCTGTTTTTCCTATAATTGTTTCTGTAATTACTCTGTACTATGTGGCTCCACCCAGAAGGCTTGAGTCAGGACTCAAGTAGTTTCTTTCTCCAGCACTCTCTGCTCTAGAGACTTAAGTTGGCAAAACTCAGGGAATGAGGGGCTGGGGGAATCAGGAAAAAGTGTAAGAGCCTCACAGAGGAAGATAATACGCAATACTTTCATTTCCTGCCTTCTCTTCCTGATTCCCTCAAGGTCTGAGGCCTTTACTTCCCTCACTTCCTCCCTTCTTGCCATCTGCTATCTCTGTGTCTAGGAACAGGCAGGCAGTGAGTGAAATAGATTAGAGGATCCTTTACACTGGGAAACAGGATTTTCTAAGGAAATTTCAGGTGCATCATCTGAAGTTTTAAAAAAATTCCCAGTAAGAATGGAAAATTCAAAGAATATATGACACAATGCACTGTCTGAGACACAATCTTCTGCTGTCACGCTAGTTATATAGGTCAAAGAGCAGACCCATCACCACAGCTGGTCAACTGAGCAAGGAAGCAACCATGAATGGGGCCTTAACACTGTCCAACTGCCTGGACAGGAGGGCTCCTTTTCTGAATACACCCTCAGTCTGCACAAAAGGGGAATGCTAGAACAACTCTAGCTTATCTTTTTATTTTCTTCTTTAGGCATGTACTTCAGCACAATATCAAACAGAGCACCAGGAGAAAGGAACTATATACAGTCAGCAAAGATGTTTAGATTTCAATGCACTTTTACTTACTTTTGTAGAGAAAGAGTATGAGCTATATCTGACCTAAGCAACTCTGTGCAAACTTTAATTACAACACGTGGAAAACCTAGCATGTAAAAAAAGTTAAACGTAAATAAAAAGTAACTGTCCCTTGGGAAGAGATAGGCTGATATGAATGTGAATCTTTTTCCAAGAAAATCTACAAATGAAGACATTGTTGAGGAACTTGACAAATAAGAAAGAGTAATACTAATACAAATCAAAATACCTTCTTAATCAGAGTTGATATATGCAATTAAAAAATGGTCATTTGGGGATCTATCTCCCTGACAAGGCAAAGAGGGCATAGTTAGTTGAGCAAAACAGTCAAATGTAACTTTTGACTCAGTGTGAATCATCTTGACAAGATAGAGACAATCTTAAAGTTAAATAGAAGGACCATCATTTTATTTCAGTGGTTTCTCAGGCCACTGGGCATGACCTATATTTTCAAAGTTTTGCCCCTTTTAAAGACTCCAGTGCTCAAGCAGATATGCAAATCTACTCTCATTCCTAGATTCACCTTGAAAGAGTCAATCGAAACATGGAGATCAGCAATTCTTTCCTCCTGAATTTTGGGAAAGTGCTGCCACCCTGGATCTTCTGGACTAAAAAATATATATATATATATATATTCCCCAGAGCAAAGTTCTGGAGAAAAAGAGCATCTTCCCCTTGTACCTGGCCTATACTGGATAGGCTCTTCACTCGGAACATTATAGAATCTTGACTCTAACTTGGGCAGGAAGGTTGGCTGAAAATTTTCTGCCTTTGAGCAGAAAGATTGTCTGACACTAGAATAGTCTGTAGAACTGTATAGTTATGTTCAAATTGACCTTCCTGAGGCGTAAGGAATATCTCATTGTCAGGCAGAAGTGGTTGTGGCCAACAAAGGAGACTAGTCAATGGTCCCCTGGTCTATATTCTGCAACACTTTATACACTTGGATATTTGAAAGCTTTTCTCACACCAGGTTAAGGAATTCTATCCTCTAATCCCATTTTCTTCATTGCATTTATAATAATTGCAACTGATTAATTGTGTGACTATATTTCTGCCTGTTCCCTGCTTTATCCAAGGCACTTAGAAAAAATGCCTAGCAACTAATATTCATTATAAAAATAATCAATGATGGATAAATGGAGGATGGCGGTAGCTTCTCTTCACTCATCCACTTATTCGCAGTGATAACCGAGTTATTGTTTTAAGGACCTTTAATAAAATTAAAAGTTGCTGAGCTCAGTATTCAAGCAGCGTCATTATCACCTACATCCTTAAATGTGGAGATAAAAGGTGCTTCCCGTCTGTGCTATTCCCAGACCAACCTAGATTTGTGGGTTTATTTATAATACTGTATATCCTTCTGTGCTGGGAATGCTCACAGCAAGTCCCTGATGTTCAAATATAAGAAATTCCAGTATTTTCTACTGAAATCATTTGGGTGGCATGATGGAATGGAACAAACGTGCACCATGGTGTTCTTGAAACCAGGAATTTGAATGCCACCTTGCTCTTCTATGCTGTATAATTAGCAGGGGATATTACTTATTTTTGAGCCTTGGTTTCACCATATGCAAATATGAAGACATCACGGCTGACGAATTGGGAAAATCAACTGAGATTTCTAAGGAAAAGCTTACCAAATATTATAGATGCTTAATAATTCAAGTAACATCAGCAAACCATACTAGGATTATGCCCTCTGCCTGAACACAGGAAAGATGGCAACAGCTAGTATGTGGGTTTCAATTTCCAAATTTGTAACTGAGTACCTATGTTATCCCTCTGGAACAACATCAAAATCAGGTAATCCCTGGAGCTCAAAAGTCATTCAAAGAGGAGGTTCAAGAAAGTCAAATCTAGGGGATATGAAGGTCTTGGGTTCAAGTTGTTGAAGGGGAGTATCAAAGAGCAGGAGAGATGGACTCTGGCTGTAGGCTGTTTCTGGTGTACCTACACCTGTGTCCAGATTTCATTGCTGCATACTCAGCCTTGATAACCTGGGATATCACATCCCAAGACCATCCTGGGATGGTCCCCAGGTTAACTATTATTTCACCACCACTAACAGGAGGTATATCTCTACAAAACAAAATTCAAAGTCCCACAAACCACACATGCACAAACTTCAACTAAATGATGCAACATTAATTGAAATGCTTAAGAGAGGAAGCCATGAAATAAGACACTGGAAATTAGACCTTGACTCCACCATTTATTGGTTGGGTGATGTTGGGTAAGTCATATAACTAACCTGAACTGAATTTCTTCACCTGAAAGAGCACAGGGAATAATCATGCCTGTTTTGCTGTCATGTGAGGAATAAATAACAGGAAAAGCCCCTACTCTATAGAAGGCATTCAATAAAGATCTGCAGTTACATTAATTCTCATTCTATATTGTGAAAACCTGACCTGTGAGTGTGTCTGAGAGCATGCAGTTGGTCAATATATCAGCTTGCATTTATTGTTTAAATTGTCTTCATTTAGGGGAGCCTGTTTTGAAAAATAAACATTTGACTTTGCACCGTAAGACTGAGATCTCTGACACAGTTGCAGCAGCCCAGAAAAAGTACGTCAAATATTGATGACCTAGGTGCCTCCGTGAATAGCCAGGATGTTTAGTGCTTGTAAGGTACCAGAACCACACATCAATATCAGTGTGCTATCTTTAAAGGGATGCTTGGCAGCCTCTTTCCCGGAGAATGTGTTTGGGAGGTGGGGGAGACATCACAAATTATGTATATTGAACACCTAAGAGAGAAAATGTTACAGTAACAGTTTAACAAAATGACAAAATCAAATGTAAAATAATTTGTAATAACACAGCGCTTTTTTGCCACAATAAAGTCTGACCTAGCACTGATATTTTTCTTTATTTTATTCCTGTTTATATAAATATTAGCCCAAGATTAGGAAAATGTGGTTCCCTTTTACAGATCCTGTTAGAAAAGGATCAAAGAGTTTTTTATCCAAATAAGAAACAAAATAAATAGTGAAATACCTTGATAACCACCCCGAGAGAAATAAGCACTATCCTAGATAACCAAAAATCAATTCACATTTGGTTTTGTAAAGGCTGTACTTATGCTTATATATTTATATATGCTTATTTAATAAGATTTATATTACACTAGATTAAATTTTATAAATATAAAATACACAATGCGTAATCATATTTAATATTAGAGGTAACACCATATTGAAATATATGTTCTACGTTCATGATATTATAACACATTACTGTACCACAGTATATTAAGGACATTTAATACCTTGGGAATGCACAGCCCTTCACTCATGTAGGAAGGTCTGATTGTCTTTTTGTCCCGCTCTTCATTCCTTCCATCTCTTTATTCTGCATATATATATGAAGAATGCCTTTCTCAGACATTTATAAAGAACCATTTTACAGCTACACTTATTTCTAAACATGCTGCTTCATACCTTCCATGGGACAGGTTAATGATTATTTTTGGTTTTAGATGCCATCTGTTACAGCTTCTTCTGGGCCAAAGATCCTGTTTATGTCAACAAATTACTTAATTAAGCAAACTAGGTGATGACAATGATGAGGTTTCGAAAATGATGTGGATGTTCATATAAACTATGTAATTCAGTATGATGCTTTATTTGAAAGAAGAGCTAGAGTAGGGAGTGGTGTAGCTGGAGAAGGGGTACAGATAAGAGGGGACCAGTCAGGCCCCCCAGAGATGTGGGTTGGAAAGTGATGTAGTACACAGGTTGAGGAACTGGCTTTAGGTCCAAGGACTTACATCGCTTCCTCTGACAGCAAAAAAATAAAAAATAAAAAAAAGGAAAGAAGTCTAATTGAGTTCTCCCTGTGCAGTACAGTACTAAGTACAGCACTGTACTGCCTACTATGTGACAGGCCACTGAGAAAAAAAGGTACCTCGGTATCTCTGTGCAGCTACAGAGTAGTTTCTAAAAGTCCACATTCACTTGACACTGAACTTGACTTCAGGATACTCTGCCTCACTCCTGAGACACTGTTTCTCATTTAATTCATGACTCCATGATGCCCTTGCATATTTAATAAAGACAAGACCCCAAGTTAGAGTGCTTCTTCCATACCCCTTAAATCATTTTTGTAAAATTATACTCACAAAATATGATTCCATCTCAATAGAGAAAATTTGCTAATTCTAAAATTAACAGATGATTCAAATAATGCTTTTTGTTTGTAAATTCACAGCTCCCTTGGATTTTCTATAATTCTAATTTTATGCAGGGATGGACAAACCAGCATTAATATAGAAAACCCTTGGGTTTGCTGTGATTCTAATAGTATTAAAGGGATAGACTTAAACCACTGTTATTATCAGGTGTCAAGCCTAACTATTGACAAAAATCATGCCTTCCATATATGACAAGACTACTCTTGGTTCAAAACAGGATTCTAAATATGACTTCTTCAAAAAGCCCAATATGTTAAATAATGCTTAATTCAGCTAAATGTTTCTGGTATAAACACATTTATGGCAATAACCATAATTATAATAATTCAAGGGATACTTACAGCTCTGTAAAAACTGCCATTGGAACATTGCCCTATGTAACCCCTGAGAGTAACGTATCACAAGCATTGGGTATATACAAAAACAAAGTATTAAGGTTCTGAGTTATGAATAGTGAAATGTCCCTCTTTGGAAATTTTAGTAAAAATGTGTTGTGCATAAAGTTTACAAAGAAAGAGGAGAGTGGTCTGTACATAATAATTGGAAAGCATCATTTTTAATAAGCTGGAAAAATAGAATAAATGCTTGTGTTGCCACTCTACTAAGTGGAATTCCTAAGATCTGGAATTCCTGCTGACAACCATGAGGTCCCTAAGAAATGGATTATAAAGTGGAAGGGAAGAGGAACTAAGCAGCCAGAATGGGCTCTACTGCATCCTAATCACCTTCTTTGTTACCCCACAAGCAAATTCTGGCATTCTAATATATAGGATGATCATATGTCTTAGCTTGGCTTGGACAGTATGGGTTTATACCTATGGTCCCAGTGTAATTACTGATAAAATTCCCTTTCATTCTCAGAAGTGCCTTGGCTTGAAAGATAAACTATATGGTCATCCTACCAGTAAGCCATCAGACAAATGACTGACCACCCTTCAGGGTATTCTGACATTAAAAGGAATGGATCACTGTGTTATCTGTTGCTGTCATTGCTATTATTTAATATCAAGGGAACAGTATTGGTTTATTGCAGGCAGAAATCAATAAAAAGCAATGCTATAAGCCTTCAGGAGGGCGAATAGAACCTCATTGTGGGGACAGGATTTAAAAAGTGAGTAGCATTTTATGTTCACTAAGACTCAGTTGATTGTCCAGACTCCACTGCAATACTGTGGCTTTGGTTTAATATTTAACTAGTAAGTAAAATCTGTACCTATAGAGTCCATAAGGCAATGAAAGACTCCTGCCTCTGACCTGATTCCTTTCGCTTCCACAAAATGTAGGAATTGTTATTATTCAATTGTTCAATCCACAAACTTTTATTAGAAATCTATTACATTTTAGCCCTCCATTTGTCACCACAGCATTTAGAAGAGCCATGGTACTTGCCTTTAAACAGCTCATATTTTAATTGATGATTCATGACCAAAACAATCACATGATAACCAAGTATACAACTATATGGCAGCAACTCTTGCAAGTAATTTTAAAGGAACAGAATATTGAGTAACGGCCTACTGCAAAATAAAGGCTTGAACTCAGGCCTAAAGGATGCAGAGGGCTCCAAAAGATGGAAAGGAAAGGAATAATTGTGGGAATGAACACATGTACAGATGTCAGTGGCTAAAATGAGATTTGTTTTGAAAGGAAATTTTTAAAAAATACTTGACTAGACATGGTGGAGCCATTTTCCAGGAATGTTAGAAAGTTAGATAGTAGTATTTAGACTTGATATAATATACAGTATCAATATTAAAAATCATCCAGTGTATGCCACCTCCCTTTTAGTAAAGGTTTTCCTATACTGTAATATGAGACCATGTCAACGTGATGAAAAGTCCTAGACCAGAAAAATATTCAGCCTCTTGTTACCTTCAGTTCTCAAGAACAGCTACAGTGAACAACATCAAAAAAAGTGGCCCAATAAACTATGTGTTAATTTATGATTCAAATATTTCAGAAGATTTCCTTGAGTAACCAAAAAAAGATCTGTCCTAAGTCCAGGCTCACATGTCCCAATTTCTTTTCTCTTACTTTCCGAGATCAAGTACCTAGACGATAACTTCAGGATTCAGGTGTTCAGACCCTTCCAAATATGAAAAGGTTATCACTCTAATCTCCTGTCTCAGCCTTCTCTCACCACTGCTTTCCTCAAGACTCACTCGTTTCATGAAGGTATATCCAAGTAAACCTCCCTGCCTCCACTCACTCAGATCACTCCTTTAAGATAACTGCCAACCCTTCCCACCCAGATCCATGAATACTTCATTGCTGCTACCCAGAAAATAAGGATTGATGATAAGCACATTTTAGTATGTGAATCTGTCTTCTCTTTCCTCTTTTAGACTGTGATCACTGCAAGGGCAGGAAAATATCTTCTATTTTCTTGCAACCATCATTATGTATTATTATTTACCATTTAATGAGAAACAGTACCTCGTTGTAGAAGAACATGAATCAGTTTCTCACAGCTGAAAGCAGATAATGATCACAAAAAAATAGAAGCACCAGTAGTAGCCAAAGGCATTAAAAATAAGAAAACTAACTATATGTAACATTTTGAGTCGAAAAATAGTAAGAGAAATAGACTCTTTAAATAAATGGGTAGGCTTGAAATCAATGACTAGTCAACAATGGCTAAAATATTAAATTCATTTTTTTTTTGCAGTAAACTAAAGAGCAGTGGACAATTAGGAGGTAATGAAGACGCTGCTACAATAGCTACTGACAAAAGGCTGTTAAGAAAACACTCAGAACAATTGAACATTTACAAAGGAGGAGTTCCCTGGTAGAATTATTTAACATAGCGTAATGGGACAAAGTAGGGGGAATAATTAGATTTTTGAAAGTGCACTTTGAGGGCAAAGGGAAAGTAGAATGTTGTAACATTTTTGAGACAATTACTGAACTAGTCTACCAAAGAAATAATGGATGAGAGTTAGCCCTATGTAAAATTATTAGATAGCCCAAAATTGTTTCCAGGACCCCACACAACTCTTTTCCACGGCCATCCTTTATCTACTGCCCCTTTGTCCTGACCCAACACCCTGACCAGTGCTTTGCAGCTGTCCTGGTTAACCAGGTTACCAAAGATAACTTCCTCTCCAGGCTTATCATTCACTGCCCAGACCTCTGTTTTCCGCTAGGATAATAGCTAGCCATGTCGTTAAACTAATCAACGAAAGTTAACGTAGTTTACACATATGTGGTCAGTGAATTTATGACAAAGGAGACAAGAATATACAGTGGAGAAAGGATAGTTTTCAATAAATGGTGTTGAGGATATCAGCATGTTTATTAGCACCCCAGAATTTGCTAGACAGCTACATGCAAAATAATGAATACCATATATACACCATATACAAATACACCAAAAACAAAAATTACCTCAAAATGGATTAAACATTTAAATGTAAGACCTGAAACCATAAAACTCCTACAAGAAAATATAGGTGGTAAGCTCCTTGACATTGGCCTTATGTTTTTTTGTGTGTGAATCTGACTCCAAAAACAAGTCCAACAAAAACAAAAATAAACAAATGGAGCTACGTAAAACATAAAAGCTTCTGAAAATTGAAGGAAACTATCAACAAAATGAAAAGGCAACCTACTACATGGCAGAAGATATTTGCAAATCACATATCTAATAGGGGGTTAATATCCAAAACATATAAAGAACTCATAAAACTCTATAACAAAAAGAAATCTGATTAAAAAATGGGCAGAGGATCTGAATAGACATTTTTCCAAAGATGACATACATATAGCCAACAAGCACATGAAAAGAAGCTCAACATTACTCACCATCAGGGAATTGCAAATCAAAACTACAGTGAGATATCACCTTGCACCTGTCAGAGTGGCTATTATCAAAATAACAATAACAAATAAATGTTAGCAAGAATGCAGAGAAAAGGGAACCTTCATGCATTGCTGATGGCAATGTAAATTGGTGCAGCCACTATGTAAAACAGTATGGAAGTTCCTTAAAAAACTAAAAATACAACTACCATATCATCCAGCAATTCCACTTCTGGATATTTTTCCAAAGAAAACAAAAACACTAATTCAAAGAGATACATGCACCCCTATGCTCACTGCAGCATTACTTCAATAGCCAAGATATGGAAGCAACCTAACTGTCCATCTATGGATGAATGGAAAAAGAAGACATGGTAGCTACACACAATGGAATATTAGACATTAAAAAAAACAATGAAACCTTGCCATTTTTGACAACATGGATACCTAGAGGGTATTACACTAAGTGAAATAAGTCAGATAAAGCAAAACACCACATTATTTCCCTTAGACATGGAATTTAAAAAACAAAACACAAAATAAAGCAAAACCCAGACTCACACGCAGAGAACAGATTCATGGTTGCCAAAGGGGAAGAGGGTTGGTGGAGGGTAGGCAAAATGGGTAAAGGAGATCAAAAGATACAAACTTCCATTTATAAAATAAAGAAGTCATAGGGGGACTTCCCTGGTGGTCCAGTGGTAAAGAATCCACCTTCCAACGCAGGGGAGGCGGGTTTGATCCCTGATCGGGCAACTAAGACTGCACACTGCAACCACTGGGCTCGAGAAGCCTCAATGAGAGAGCCTGCATGCTGCAAACTACAGAGCCCACGTGCCCTGGAGGCCATGCAACACAACTAGAGGGAGAAAACCAGCATGCCACAACCAGAGAGAAGCCCGCGTGCCTCAACTAAGACCCGACACAGCCAATAAATAAATAAATATTAAAAGAGTAAAATAAATAAGTCATGGGGAAGTAATGTACAGCCTGCACAATACAGTCAATAATATATTCATGTTGTAGGGTGACAGATGGTACACTTATTGTAGTGATCATTTCACAATACCTGTAAGTGTTAAATGAGTATGTTGTACACATGAAACTCACATGACATTGTATGTGAATCATACTTCAATAAGAAAAGGTTAACCTAGTTTAATTCAATTCTCTGTTTAGAGGCTCTACATGTCAGGCACTGTGGAGGGGGCAGAGCCGTGTACAGAAGCAGCACAATCATCTCAGCGTTACACAGCTGGACGTGGGGTGTGCTCACATTCAACACAGGGTCCTAAGAAACTGGTTTAGGTTCTTCTGCCACACTTCAAGGTTTTTGCTACAGATTACTAACACTGCCCCCAAATGGCTAGTTAAATAGTCTGGCCTAATAAGGTTTGATTTTGTTTTGTCTTTGGCGAGATGCTTACAGTCACATCTCAGATCCCACCTATCGTCCTTTCCCTATTCCTTTTCAGAAGCCTCCCTAATTGCTCCATAGCTTGCTAGTCTTACGCTCACCGTTGTTTTGTTTTATCATCTGGAATTATGCTGTGACCCTGGGTAAAAGAGTAAAGACAGTTATGAGTTTCTTGGCTACATATTTTAAATGACCAACACCAGTTTTCATGACATCCACTTGCCACAACAGGATTTTTCTAGGAAAAAGTCCAAGCTTATTCATAAATGTCCAAAAGTAGTTCTGAATATGAGAGATGAACCGGATGGCAAACTGAATACTTAAAGAGGAAGCTTTTCATGACAAAGTTAGGCACATAGCTAAAATGGAAAGAGTTTTAAGTGGGAAAAATTTTTGAACAGGAGTATAATAGGTACAAAGGTCTTGTAGAACTGGAAACAGCATCATCAAGCTGTTTGAAGGCTATTCTTTTGGTTGTCCTTTGAACTTGGGAAATCTCATTTGCAAAGTAAAAGATGATTCTTCAGAGAAACAAAATGCCTAGTTATTCTCTACTTCAAAATAGATGTTCTCTTTCAAAGGCCAACTTCAATCTTAGGCAATCAACTAAGCAAAACGTTTCACTACATTCCAGTGCTATGGACAAGCTAGGAGAGAAAATTCAAAAGTGGGGTCCTTTCCCTCCAGTAACTTACAATAAGTTCAACAAACTTTTACTGTGGCAAACCAATGCACATATAATTCACTGTAGAACTGTATTAACTATGTACACTACAGATGTAGGGAACAGATAAGCATAGTTCCATTAATATATCAGATTTTTACAAAATATGTATAAAATGGATAAATGAACAAATGAACAGATTATGGTACTGGGATCAGTTTGAGGGGTGGGCAGGCTCTAGAGGAACTAGAGTTAATGAAGGAGTGTATCCCATGTGCAAGAAGGTCAGAGCAGAGGCCACAGACAGGAATGGGAATGGGAGAGGGAAGGTGTACTTCTAAGCAGCCCATGTAACAGAAACAAGCTCAGATGGAGGGAAAGGTTGGAGGGTGTGAAGCGCACAGGCATGTTGCTTATAATCATCTGTTTACTCTCTAAGAAAGAAATCCTGATTCCAAATTTATTTTACCACAGTAATCATTAAATTATTCCAGGGTAATAGTTTCACAAGCTTAAGGATATGAGTACCCAAAATAACAGAGCAGGAAAAATAATATGACTATAATTGACTCAGTTATATTTTATATTAATTTTTATTCATTCACTTTCTTGATCCCATCACTCTTTTTCCTTCTTTCTACTCCTCTTAGTCTCATCAGCTTTTGTTTCCTTGGATTATTTCTTGGTTCACACCTTCGAGTTTCTCTGAACTCCAGATTCTTAACAACCATCTACCTTATTTGCTGACATTTTTTGATTTCAGTCTTCTCTGATCTGCAGATCCTTCACTCATTGATGGCCAAAATGCATAGCTTCAATATTTTGACGATGCAACATTCATGCAGAATGCTGGCTTGGGAAACAGGCAGGTGTTCCACACCTGTATTGAATACTATGAGCTGTACGTTGGTCTCTTTGCTTCTGCCATCATAATGGAGTCCTAAAGTGCTATTTGACCTACACGTGGTTGGTGACAGTCTAGAAGATACCAATGATTCTTCAAAGCCACATACTCACAAAAAAGACATCGAAAGAGATACTGCAGTGTTACTTGTACATTTATTAACATTAGCTTCACCCATGATTTACATAACAATCCACTATCTATCCATTTAGAACCTGTTTACATTTCCAATATTTTTGCCTTTGGATATAACAAATTGCTTCAATTCATTTCTTGATGATTAAAGAAGCTTTGTGGTGCTATGGAAAAGGAACAGAACTTGAAGTCAGAAAAACTCATGCTTGAATCTTCACCTTCCACTCTTTTATGAACTTAGGAAAGCCATTCAAATTACCTTACCCTGAGTCCTCGTAATCTACCAGACAAAAAAAAAAAAAAAAAAAGTGCACTTTTACCTTGTAAGTAATTGTAATATCAAATGAGATAAAAGCATTAGAACATTCAAAAATTTTGATCAACACATTTGTGTTTCTTTTAAGCTTTGATACTTGCTACCTAATTTGTAGTCTATCCTCACTGGCCTTCTCTAAATATTCTATAGATTTTTGTCTATTTTTCTTTCAAGATGCAATGACCAAATAGATTTCAATGCCCAGAAGAGAGCTTGACACATACTGGGCACTCAGTTAGCATTATTTGACAAATGGACTAAATATCCCACATTATGAAATGTCATTTAATTCAAGATTAATGTTTTCGTGTTTCCTGTTTATTTTCAACCCACTTCTTGGTCAATACTCAAAGGTTATCTCAAACAATGGTCTATAAAAACACCTGTATCTTTTATAAGATGAACAGATAACTCAATTTATTTTTCTAAAGTATGGCTTTTATTATTTTTTCCTAACTGAATTACCTTTCATTGCCCACATTGAATATCATCTACCACTTTTCTGCCCACTCATGCAGGCTGGCAAGTTCTCCCTGCAGTTTATCTCCATCTGCTTGGCATTTCACTACCTGGAAGAGCTTAGTGTCATCTGCAAACTTGGATAATTCACCATGCATTCCCTTTTCCAAATCATTTATGAAAATGTTAAATAAGACAGGTTCCAGGGCCAATCCCTAAGAAACCAAACTGTTTTTTACTTTTCTATCCAGAGGAGCTCTTATTTATCTCTAGATTATGTTTTTCTTTCCCCTTGATAAAATAAGCTTTGTAAAATCACTATATATGGATGTACATATGTTTCTTCTGGGTACTAAAGCTACTTGAAGCTTGGGGCTATAAAATTACAGGCATATCTCTGAAATATGGCAGTTTGGGTTCCAAACCACAGCAGTCAAGCAAATATCCCAATAAAGCAAGTCACATAAGTTTTTTGGTTTCCCAGTGCATATAAAAGTTATGTTTATACTATACTGTTGTCTATTAAGTATGCAACAGCATTCTGTCTAAAAAGTGATGTACGCACCTTAATTAAAAAATACTTTAATGCTAAAAAATGTTAACCATCATCTAAGCCTACAGGAAATCATAGTATTTTTGGTGGTGGAGAATCTTGCCTCTATGTTGATGATTGCTCACTGATCAAAGTGATGGCTGCTGAAGGTTGGGGTGGCTGTGGCAATTTCTTAAAATAACATAACAATGAAGTCTGATACATCAATTGACTTCCATTCATGAATGATTTCTCTGTAGCATGCAACGCTGTTTGACAGCATTTTAGAACTTCTTTCAAAATTGGAGTTAATCCTCTCAAACTCTGCTGCTGCTTTATCAACTAAGTTCACATAATATTCAAAATCCTTTAGTGTCATTTCAACAATCTTCACAGCATCTTTAGCAGGAATACATTACATCTCAAGAAACCACTTTCTTTGCTCATGCATTAAAGTTGTATCCTAAGATTGCAGCAATTAAGTCGCATCTTTAGGTTCCCACTTCTAATTCTAGTTCTCTTGCTGTTTCTACCGTATCTGCAGTTACTTCCTCCACTGGAGTCTTGAACCCTTCAAAATCGTCCATGAGGGTTGGAATCAACTTCTTCCAAACTCTTGCTAATGCTGATATTTTGACTTCACAAGTGAATCATAAATGTTCTTAATGACTTCTAGAATGGTGAATCCTTTCCAGAATGTTTTCAATTTACTTTGCAAAGGTCTATCACAAGAATCACTACAGCAGCTATAGCCTTAGGTAATATATTTATTAAATACGACTTGAAAGTAAAAATTACTCCTTGGTCCATGGGCTGTAAAATCAATATTGTATTAGCAGGCATGAAAACAACATGAATCTTGTTGTACATTTCCATCAGAGCTGTTGGATGACCAGGTGCATTGTTAATGAGCAGTAATATATTGAAAGGAATCTTTTTTTCTGAGCAGCAGGTCTCAACATTGGGCTGAAAATACTCAGCAAGCCATGTTGTACATAGATGTGCTGTCATCTAGCTTTTGTTGTTCCATTTATAGAGCACAGGCAGAGTAGATTTAGCATAATCCTTAAGGGCCCTAGGATTTCTGGGATGATAAATAAGCACTGGCTTCAACTTAAAGTCACCAGCTGCATTAGTCCCTAGCAAAAGAGTCAGCCTGTCCTTTGAAGCTCTGAAGGCAGGCACTGACTTCTCCTCTTTAGCTATGAAAGTCTTAGATGGCACCTTCCTTCTTCAAATATAAAGCTGTCCTATCTACATTGAAAATCTGTTTACTATTGGCACCTTAATTAATTATCTTAGCTAGATCTTCTGCATAACTTGTTGTAGCTTCTACATCAGCACTTGCTGCTTCACCTTGTACTTTTATGATATGAAGATGTCACCTTTCCCTCACCCTCATGAACCAAGTTCTGCTGGATTCACACTTTTCTTTTGCAGCTTCCTCACCTCTCTCAGCCTTCATAAAATTGAAGAGAGTAAGGGCCTTGCTCTGGATTAGGTTTTTCCTTAAAGGAATGTTGTGGCTGGCTTGATCTTCTATTCAGACTACTGAAGTTTTCTCCATAACAGCAATAAGGCTATTTGCTTTCTTACCAATTGTGTGTTCACTGGAGTAGCGCTTGTAGTTTCCTTCAAGAACTTTTCTTTTGCATTCAGAACTTGGCTGTTTGATACAAGAGACCCTGCTTTGGGGCTACCTTGGCTTTTGACATGCCTTTCTTACTAAGCTTAATCATTTCTATCTTTTGATTTAAAATGAGAGATGTGCAACTCTTCCTTTCACTTGAACACTCAGAGGTCATTGCAGGGTTATTAATTGGCCTAATTTCAATATTCTCATGTCTCAGAGAATAGGAAGGGCCAAGCAAAGGAAGAGAAACGAAGCAACTGCTGGTTGATGGAGCAGTTAGAACACACACAACATTTATCAATTCACTTTGTCATCTTATACAGGTGCAGTTTGTGGCGCCCAAAAAACAATTACAATAGTAACATGAAAGATCACTGATCAAACATCACCATAACAAATATAATAATAATGAAAAAAGTTTGAAATATTGTGAGAATTACCAAAATGTGACAGAGACATGAAGTAAGCAAATGCTGTTGAAAAAATGGAGCCAATAAAAGCTGGATCCAGGGTTGCCACAAATCTTCAATTTGTTAAAAAAAAAAAAAAAAATGCAACGACTGTGAAGAGCAATAAAGCAGAACACAACGAAACAAGGTATGCCTGTATCCAAAATGTATTCCTTTCATAAAACTCCTAGGTGACAACAGACTCGAGTAGCAATGAGGAAGCTGAACATACAGGATTCTGTACCCTCCAGACTCAATTTCCAATAAAAGCATCTTTATTTTTTGTCTGTTTTATATGTCAAGATGTTAATTTGTGGGGGGGGGGGAAACAGTAAAAAGATATTACAGTGCTAAAACTACTAGTGCAGAGAAAAAGCTCTGAAATCAGGATCCCAAGATTTGTGCTCTCCTCTAAACTCTTTCATGTACCACCAGTGCATTCTTAGGTGAGTCACCTAACCTTGCTTATATTCTACTTCCTAAACTGAAGAGCAAGGAGATAACTTCTGCCTTGTCTCTTTTGCACCAGTTGTGAGAATAAAGTGAACTGTAGCATTCATAAGGGAATATGATTTTATAGATGGATGCAGTAGAAGGTGCAAGGTTACTAGCATTACCAGAGGATGCATAGTTGAGATATTCAAAGGAGCTGAGCTGGAAAGGGGAACTAAAAATGTCAGGAGGCAGCTGATAATGAGAATGAGAGAATAGTGAGGACTTTAATTTTCTATGAGATCAAATATGAGAGATAACGGCCAACTTAACAATATTAAATCTTCCCATCCAGGAGCACAGGATATCTTTCCATTGCTTGGTATCATCTTCAATTTCCTTCAGTATTTTATAGTTTTCAGACTACAGGTCTTTCACCTCCTTGGTTAAGTTTATTCCTAGATATTTTATTCTTTTTGATATGATTTATAAAAGGATTATTTGAACTCTTTCTGATAGTTCATTATTACTGTACAGCAAAGCAACAGATTTCTGTAAATTAATGTTATATCTCAAGACTTTACTAAATTCTTTTATTAATTCTAGTAGATTTTGGTGGAGACTTTAGGGTTTCCTATACAAAGCATCGTATCATCTACAAACAGTGACAGTTTTACTTATTCCCTTCCAATTTGGATGCTTTTTACTTCTTTTCCTTGTTTGATTACTGTTGCCAGAACTTCTAATACTATGTTAAATAGAAGTGGTGAGAGTGGACATCCTTGTCTTATTCCTGAATTTCAGCTTTTCACTAATCGAGCATGATATTAGCAGTGGGTTTGTCATATACATTCTTTATTATGTTCAGATATGTTCCCTCTATATCCACTTTGATGGAATTTTGTCAAATGCTTTCTCTGAGTCTATTCAGATGATCATGTGATTTTTTTTAATCCTTCCTTTAGTTAATGTGGTATATCACATTGTTTGTTTTGCAAATATTGAAGCATACTTATGTCCCTGGAATAAATCCTTTCTATATACTGTTGAATTCAGTTGCTAATATTTTGTTAAGAATTTTTGCATCTACAGTCAACGGTATTAACCTATAATTTTCTTTTTTCTTTCTTTCTTTTTTTTTTTAGAAGTGTCTTTGTCTGGTTTTGGTATCAGGGTAATGGTGCCCTCATAGAATGAATTTGGGAGTGGTCTCTCCCCTTCAGTTTTTTGCAATAGTTTGAGAAGGACAGGTATTAATTAGCTTTTCTTTACATGTTTGGTAGAATTCCCCTGTGAATCTGTCTGGGCCTGGAATTTTGTTTGCTGAGAGTACCCAAAGGAATCTACAGGTTTATGCAATCCCTATCAAAATATCCATGACATTTTTCACAGAAGTAGAACAAATAATCCTAAAATTCATATGAAACCACAATAGACCCAGAATTGCCAAAACAATCTTGAGAAAAAAGAGCAAAGCTGGAGGTATCACCCTCCCAAGCTTTAGGTTATATTACCAAGCTACAGTCATCAAAAAAGCATGGTGCTGGTCATCAAAAAAGCATAAAAACAGACACATAGATCAGTGGGACAGCATAGAGAGCCCAGAAATAAACTTGTACACCTATGGACAATTAATCTACAACAAAGGAAACAAGAATATGCAATGGAGAAAAGACAGTCTCTTCAATAAGTGGTGCTAGGAAAACTGGACAGTTACATGTGAAACAATGAGATTAGAACATTTCTTCATCTATTTCTCCTAAAAAAAAAAAACCAAAATGGATTAAAAACCTAAATTTAAGACCAGGAACCATAAAACTCCTGGAAGAGAACATGTGCAGTACACACTTTAACATAAATTTTAGCAGTATTTTCTTTGGATGTGTCTCCTAAGTCAAAAGAAATAAAAGCAAAAATAAACAAATAGGGCCTAATTAAACTTAGACGTTTTTGCACAGCAAAGGAAACCACTGACAAAATGAAAAGACAACCTTCGGAATGGGAGAAGATAATTGCAAACAATATGACTGACAAGGAGTTAATATTCAAAATACATCAACAGCTCATACAATTCAGTATCAAAACATACAACCCAATCAAAAGGAAAAAAATGAGCAGAAGATCTGAATAGACATTTTTCCACAGAAGATATAACAATGGCTAACAGCACATGAAAAGATGCTCAACATCGTTAATTACTCAAGAAATGCAAATCAAAACTACAAGGAGATAGCCATTCTGACAGGTGTGAGGTGATATCGTTAAAAAGTCTACACATAACAAAAGCTGGTGAGGATGTGGGGAAAAGGGAGCCCTAGTAAACTGTTGGTGGGAATGTAAACTGGTGCAGCCTCTATGGAAAATAGTTTAGAGGTTCCTCACAAACCTAAAAATAGAGCTGCCATTTGATCCATCAATCCCACTCCTGGGTAAGTATCCGAAGAAAATGAAAACACTAATTCGAAAGGATACATGCAATCCCAATGTTCATAGCAGCACTATTTACAATAGCCAAGATATGGAAGCAGCTCGTGTCTATCAACGGAAGAACAGATAAAGATGTGGTGTGTCTGTGTGTGTGTGTGCATGCATTTGTGTGTGTGTTTATTTACACACACACACGCAAAGGAATATTACTCAGCCATCGAAAAAGAATAAAATTCTGCCGTTTGCAGAAATATAGATGGACCTGGAGAATAGCATGCTTATTGAAATGTCAGACAGTGAAAGACAATTACTGAATGATGTCACTTGTATGTAGAATCTAAAAAAATTAAACAAATGTACCTAGCAAACAGAAAAAGACGCACAGATATAGAAAACAATCTAGTGGTTGCCAGTGGGGAGAGGGAAGGGGGAGTGGCAAGATAGGGGTATACAAACTACTGTGTATAAAATAAGTAAGCAACAAGAATATATTGTACAGTGCAGGGAATTATAGCCATTGTTTTGTAATAATTTTTAATGGAGTATAATCTATAAAAGCACTGAATCACTGTGCTGTACACCTGGAAATACAATACTGTAAATCAACTATACTTCAATTTAAAAATGTTTTAAGTGTGAGAGATAATGAAACTGAGAATGCAAAAGAGATGGAAGGAGATTATAGTCAAAGAGTTAAACATTAGAGATTAATGTTCCTGAATAAGGGGCCTAAGAGTAGGTCACTATAGTGAATTTGAAGCGAAGAATATAGGATTGAGGAAATCAAGGTCTCATAAACTAGTGTATTGTAATGACTGCACCCTCAATGTAATAGAGAAGAAAATGGTCAGTTTGATTCCAAGGCCTTCAAAACTAGAGAATAACCATCAGGAGATTCATAAATAGCCGTGCTAAGTAGGGTAGAAAGTTATATCATTAGTTGGCAAGAACCTCAAAGGAAGACCTCCAGCAGGAGGATGGAGACAGCAGCCTGAGCCAGAAGATCACGCATCCTCACCCCATCCATGGACTGCTAGGTAAGGGGGGTCAGGATAAACTCTGTACTCAAAGCAGTGCCTAGATTCAAGCACGGAGATGCAGGTATACAAATAATTCTGTTAAAAGGTTGACAATATGGGAAATTCAGCTTATGAGAGCAAAAGGTTTCTGGGTGTTTAAGCAGAAATGTTGGAAGGGGGTGAGGCAGTACAGAGAGCTGTGTAAAGGCAAGAAGCAAAGGGAGGAGAGGTGTGATGGGAAGGGACTCTGTGACCAAGCTTTAAGGGTTAAAAGCACGTTTTGATCTGGCAAAAAAAAAAAAAAAATCCTCACTTCTGGTATAGAGGTTTTGATAGTGTCACAGTCAGTATAAGGGCCCTAGATTTCATCTGCCCTTGTCTCAGAGAGTGGAGACAGTTTCTTCAAAGTTTACAAAGGGGTATTAAGGGTCCTATTGTTCTGGAAAGAAAATGTCTAAATCTAACCCAGATAATATTAAAAAAATGCTCTTGGACCATACTGGTGTGTAATTCAGAGATGCTTTCTGATATGGGTGATTCATACATTCCAATTCAACTGAAGAAAATCCAAATCACCCAAAATGTTTTGATTATCATATATATATATGGTATATCATATACACACACACATATACACTAAGGAGCAGGGCACCTATAAACTAATCAACTTTATTCTAGCCTTGTTCTAAGGCAGTAATAAAATCCCCCTCTTTAATTTTGAAGACCAAAACTATGGGGGAGAAAAGAGTGAACTCAGTTTCTCTTATATAACAAAAAGTCCTCCAACTTTCCCACTGTTATGCACTAAACTGTGTCTTGCTCCAAAATTCTTATGTTGAAACCCCCAGTTCCCAGTGTAACTGTATATGGAGACGGAGCCTTTAAAGGTTAAATGAGGTCAAGGGGTGGGGCCCCAATTCAATAACTAGTGCCCTTATAAGAATAGGAAGAAACACGAGGGTGCTTGTACAACTAGAAAAGGCCACGTGAGGCTATAGAGTGAAGGCGGCCACTGGCACGTCAAGGAGAGAGGCCTCAGAAGAAACCAAGCCTGCCAACATCTTGACCTTGGATTTCTAACCTCCAGAACTGTAAGAAAATAATATTCTGCTTAAGCCACACAGTCTGTGCTATTCTGTCATGGTAGCCCTAGCCCATGTTCTCATTAGAGCTATTTCTCTTCATGCCCAAAACTGATAAGGAAACTGAGTTTCAAAGAGGTTAAGGGTGTTTCCCAAGGCCACACTTCCAGTCACCATGGGCCTGGAATTAAAATCCAGGTCCATGTGACTCCAAAGCCAATGAGTTTTCTGCTGCCACTAGCTTTACTTCTTGCCATTAGCTTACTGGAAAGACAGCTTTCCCCCCCTCCAATAATAATAGCAACAATTTGTCAAGCTATATATATTTTCTTAAAGGGGATTCCAAAATATATCATTTGAGAACTGGATGGTTTAGTAAAAAACTGGTCAACTTCCCACGTCAACTCCTAACAACAAAAAGGGGATATTTTTAAGATACAATAAACAAACTGATGTCCTATACTATTTTATAACACTTTTATTTTCATTTTGTTTTCTTGTGAACATGTCATATTCACTGTAAAAATGGAGGCAGTACAGAAAAATATAAAATGTTAATGGAAACTACTTTGAGAGTTTTCAGTTTTTCACTATTACCAAAAAAAAAAAAAAAAAAAAACAAATTCTATGTGTTCTCTGCAATTTCAAGCAAATAGATATTTAAGGAAAAAATTGTAGAAGTAAAACTGTTATCAAAGAGTTTGTGCATGTTAAGATTTAACAGGTATTTTCAGATTGTCTTCTGAAACCTCGGAAGCTCTATCCCCAGCTCCCAGCATCACCTCACAGATTTCACCCAGAACAAAGTGCTCTACTAGTAAGAAATGCTATTTCCCACATTTTTCTCTGTAACAAAGTGTTGACACATCCTGAGCATACATCCAGGATATTTCACATTCTTAGAACATAAAACATAATGCAGTTTAAGTGTTATCTGTACTTAGAATGATGTTTAGTTAGTATTAAAGAAAAAAAAAATCCCACCTTCCTATTACATTTAGAAATAACCCATCTCCACAAACTTTGAAATAGTGAAGGCAGATTCATCACAACCGATCAGTAAGCTTAATAAAAGGGAAGCAGGAATGTGGATTGAAACTGCGAAGGCAGTGTGTGGCAGATTGCAGCAGACACTGTTAGTAACCTGCCCGAGAGCTATTCTCTCTTTCTCCTATCAAAACCTTGATTATGCTCGGGCGGCTATCTGCTTGCCAGGGTAAAGTCGCACTTTCCAACTCTCTAGTGTGGCCATATGACACAGTTCCAGGCATAAACAATGAAACAAGTATCTACTGTGGACTCATGAGAGGCTTTGGCTTTCGCTGATAGGAGGGATGGGCGTCATTTGCACGGATACCTCTCACCCTACCCTTTCTCCACCACCACCTTCATCCACTTCGAACATGACCAGGATGCATGAAGATAACATAGCCATTTCCGTAAACATGAAGACAAATGACAAGAGGGAAAGGTGAAGAGAACCGCGGAGATATTAGCCTCCGTACTCTCCAAGACAGGCCTCTTGATAGTTGACTTAAAATACATATATTTCCTCTTCGCTTTAGCTATTATATTATTTTGGTACTTGAAGATGTAGATATCCTTAACTGTGCATATATTACATTAAAAATGTAGATATGGTAAAGATCCTTTTAAAGTTGAATTCCAGTGAACTTTTATTTTAAAAAAAAGAGGTGAATGAAGGTGTTGGATTAACCCTTTACAAGACTCTTTGTAGTCTTCCTTTGGAAAGCAACATAATAAAAAGAAAAGCGGCTGAACTTTAGAATTTGACACACCTGAATTAACATTTCTGCCATTTTCTACCTCTTGGGGGTGGAGAGGGAAGCATGGTTTCCTCACATATAAATTTCAACACATTCATAAGAGTCTTACAGGTTTATTCTGAAAAGTGCATGTGATGATCACATCATAGGTAATCAACACATCTTGATTCTCTTCTTCCATTCAAAACTGATAACTTTTGTATAAAAAGCAGGCTTGATCTGCCTCCCAGGAGATAATACAATTTCTTAGCCTTCACTGGCTTATGGAAAGAGGAAATAACAAGAAAATAAGCTGATATAGGACTTCTAAATCTAACCTAGGTATTTGAGGATGTAGTATAGGAACAACACGTTCATCTAAAATAAAGGTATGTATTTTCTGGTTGCTTTGCAATGAAGAACATGTTTGTACCAAAAGCCATTGAATTGCACACTTCAAATGGGATATGTGAGGTAAATATCAATAAAGCTGTGTACAAAAATAAAAAAAATTTTAAAAGAACCATGTGTGTAGAATTTGGTTAGATTTAGCAAAATGTAATTGGAAAGAGGTAATCAGTAATTAATCTATTAAAATATTTCTTAAAGTTTGTTCTAACAAACATCAGTCCCTCAGGATGCTTTGGAAAAGCTTCCTGTGGTTAAATAAGTTTGGGAAATAGTGTATAACACATGGCCCCATTGGAGAATTAAATAATACATTATTATATTATAGGCTCTAAGAAGCCTCACCTCTAAGGAAACTAACATTTAGATGAGCCCAAAGCCCAGAATTGCTCCAAATATCTTTGACCACGAAAGGTGTCCTCCTAGTAATACCTATTAACCTCCTACACAAAGAGTGTTGTTTGAGACACGCTTCAAAAATTACTGATGTCTAATCTAGCGTGGTAGCCATATAATTATAGTGATATCTATAAAAGTAGAGTAATGTAAAACATGCTCTGCTGTCCTTTCAGTCTATCCATGCAGTCAGATAGATGATTATGCTGAGATAAATGGCTTACATCCAGCCGGATTAAAGGGAAGAGACTGATGTTGAGATGTTTTCGTTTTTTTTTCCCGCACTAGATTTGTACACTCTACTGATTTAACTGTTATTCGGAGGAAAATGTTAGCATACATACACATGTACTTACAAATATATATGTGTGTGTATATATATGTACATATATACATATGTGTGTGTGTGTATATATATACATATAAAACAATTTAGGGGTACAAAACACAGCACTATATTAAACATTTTGAGATTCTTCTCTCTGCAAGGAATTCTGGTGATAAGAGAACATATGACTTTGGTGTTTGAGAGTCCAGTGTGCGAGAAAGAATAGGGTGGTGAAAAACAATTTTCCCAAGCAACATGTTTCTCCTGAAATATAACAACCTCTCAAATGCATAAAGAATACCAAGATGGAAACTTTAGCATTATCTGAAGTGATCAGCTGTGATTTCAATTATTCTCTGAAATCTACATTTCTTCTGAGAGTAAGGTGTGGTAAAAGACAACGATATATATATGATGAAGGTTTCACTCAAATGGGAATTGCTAAGTAAATTCTGGTGTGGGAAAGCAGCTGTACTGCTGTTCAACATAAGATTTTTATTTTATTATTTTATGTTACATAATAATTATATGTGGATTATGTACTATGGGCCAAAAAGCAAGCTGGATAGTGAGAAGAATTCCCTCCTTTGTTTTTTAAGAAAAGATTATCATTATCTCGCGGGAGTTGGTAATCTAATTAGAAAGACAAGATATATGCCCATAAAACAGGTAACAACACAAGAGAGATATGATTAAGTGCCGTGATAAATGACGAGTGATAAAAGGAGCAGGTGCTATACAAGAATTAGAGAAGAAATAAAGTTTCACTATCTTCATGGATATAAAACATCCTAAATTATAAAATCAACCTGATTTCTGTGGATTTAACTTCTTGTTTTGATTTTGTAGGTGTAAGGCTTTATAGAATTGGGACTCTTCTCACCAGAGAGAGAACAGAACAGGCAGTTCTGTCCCTGCCATCTGCCAATGGCTCCTGCTGCAAATCAGGTGACAGTAGACATGGCTGCTACACTATTTGTAGCTGCTTTGGGGCCGAATATTTTGAGATTGAGATACAAGAAACTGTGAAAATACCTCTTCTCATTATCTAAACTTTCAGTCTGAGGTTTAGCCATCCCTGAACAATCATGGCCCAGCACTGGAAGTAAAGATGTATCTACATAAGCACAAATTGTAACAATAACACTTTGCTTTTCTGAAACATCTTCTACTGAAATAGCTCATTCTCAGCACTGTTTACAAGCATTAATTTAACCTCCCAAGAGAAAGATAATTTGCAAGCAATAGGTTAACTGTCTGGTTTGAGATAGCACAGTTCCTAAAGTCAGTACAAAGTATAGAATTTCTCACTCCTAGCTCAGTGCTTTGGCACAAGCAAAACTACCTGAATTTCTTTTGTAAATTTTACTTTCAAACACTGACATCCTGCTATCATAATAAATTATGACACGTCACCAGTATAGACACAGAAAAATAATCAAAAGAATCTTTTCTTATGGCCTCTGTCTTATTACTATCACTCACAATCTTTTCCTGGTAAAGTTTTTTCCTGTGTGTAAGGATTCCCTGACAGGAAAATCATTTTTTTGAGGAGAATAATGTTCAAATGTGAAAAGATGTTCGATGATAGAATGAAAACCTATGAGGAAGGTCTAAGACCTCAAAGGTAGACTTTTTCATTAAATCTGTCCTCAGCTTATGAAAGTAGTGACCATCAGCATAGAGCAGACAATAATGGTGGGTCAGACAAAAATTTGATAACTTTTCCCCTCACTCGTGTCCCTGCTGGAATCCAAGGGAAATAAAATTCAGAATGTCCTGAAGCAGAGAAAAAAGTATAGTTCTGTGGGAGAGAAGGCAAAGAGCGACTCGATTATCCTCCACACATGGGAAACTATTATTCATCTTTCTGTTCAATTAAATAATTAAGCATTTTCCACAATCAAGGTATAATACTAGGTGTAGAGTCGGAAGTCTTCATAAAAGAAAAACAAGCCAACAAGAGACAGTAACAGAGGTATAAGAATACCCATTTATTCAATAATGTGCAGCATCTATGATAGGCATGGCCAGAGTTTCTTAAAAGTAGTGGTGCTTTGCAGGTGTCACGGCAAACTTCAGAATCTAGCCAGAGTAGGTTTTGGTTGTCACAGAAACTGGAGGAACTCTCGCTATTTACTGGATAAATATCCAGAGACACCAGACACACAAAAACATTTAGGACAGTCTCAAAGAACTGTCCCAATCCGGCATGACTTTCAAATAAATATCCCACTGCACACCCATGTGGCTAAGAAACTGGTTTATCATTGAGGTTAGAACTTATCTCCATATTGTGTGTCTTGTACAAAGAATGATTTACACAGTTTTAATAGATACTGAATTCTCTGAGTGCGAATATATGAATCAAAGAAATATTTTATACAAATCGATTGAGAATTTACCAATATGTGGTCACTATTTTGGAAAATCCCATCATCAAAGCCTATGCCATGGCATTTGAGGTAACAAAACAATATGCTGCATCCTATTGCATGTGTCATGTCCATGGCCAAGGGATGCCACACATACACACGTGTATCTGCTTACTCTATCGCCTTTCCTCATGAAGTCATGCCTGAGCATTTACATATTGAAATACATGGTATTTTACTGTAATTAATTATATCTTTCTATTATAGTGAATCATTGACTTTTTAAAAATTATGTGCCTAGGAAGGTTATATTATATACTAAATTTAAAATATAGATATAATTCAGGATGATAAAGGTATATGACATTTACTTATACATAATATCATATTATTTTTATAAACAGTAGTATGTATATTATTTCTTATAAATAATATTGAATATTATCATCAAAAAAGAGGTGAGTTTGTGCTACGCACTACAGACAACAGGAGGTGGGAGGGTCCTTGTCTTCACAATGCAGACAGTCTGGTTTAGAAAACAAGTCTCAAGGCAATAAGCACACAGACAAATGTAAAATCATAAATAGTCCTAAGCATTCAAAGGAAAAGAACACTATGCATTGAAAGAATAGCAGTGGAGGACAGTATTTGAATGGTATAGGATCAGGGAAAGCTTCTCTAACCAAAACGAAAGATATACAAGATATCTAGGAGTTATGTAGAGGATACACTCTAAACAGAGGGCAGAGCATGTGCAAATATATACAGTCACTATGTACAAGAGAAGAAAGGAGTTAAACCAGGTTGAAAAATCAGGAAGCAACATATAGGAAGAAGGAGCCTCTCCATGTCCCCCATTCTTCCGTGTGTAACTCCTCCACTTCCCTAAGTACATTTGCCTTTAAAAGGGATTCAGATCTCTGCTCAGGATCTATTTAATGGACCTCAAACTTCTCCTGAGAAGGAAGAAATATAAAGCATCACTAGGGTGTATGCACGTTACTTAAATGCCTTGATAGATTAAAGTATTCTAATATTTTCTCTAGGTGAATGCCATGTGAATTGACAAATTGGGATTTCCACTCTGTACTCCACATTTAGCGTGGTTTTGCCTAAATGCTGAAGCAAATGGCTTCTTGCCTAAGGGTTTGAAAATAACAAAGTCAAGCAAAGTGCACCCGGGGCTCCCCTTGGATCACTCGATCAAAGGAAATATTAAGTAGTGCTGTTTTCGTAACTACCATTGTGGGGACACTTCGGTGTTAAGAGAGAACAGGAGGCTAATTCCTATTCTCATAACACAATCCAGTGGAGAAAATTCACTGAGGAGGATTTGTCTCATAAACTACAAATATACAGGAGGTGACTCCAAACACCACAAGGCTTCTTTGCAAGAAGTGTTTACACGAAAGGAATCCATCTAGTTCCGGAGGCCAGTTATCTTCCCTTTTTGTAATCTCTCCTTCACTTGGGGTGGAGCCATGAGGAAAATGCATGTCAATTGGAGACCATTCTATGAATCCCCTTCCTAACTGTGGAGTAGTTCAGAAAAACGGAGGAGAGCCAACTCTCAGGCTCTCACCCAACAGTAATTTTTTTTTCCTTCTTCACTACTTCTATTTTATTGCTAACAGAATCAGAACCAAACATATCCTTATCTGATTCTGGGTTGGAGAGAGTCTTTAAAGAAAGATTTGAGTAGCTATGACATAGGCTAATTGGGATAGAGGGAGGCTATTCCCTGTACCCCTTCCGCCACCCTTATCTTCCTTTCATTAGTCAATTGATCACATTCCATCTTACCTAATATGTTAGGAAAACAAGAATTAGAACCTTGACCTATTTCTTTGGAAAGGCTGCAAATCTTTACTTCAATAATTAATCCTAAGAGACAAGGAATTGCTCTCTCACTTTCCAGGTTGGAAAGAAGCTTCATGGTGGACTTTAAAACAGTAATTCTGAGTTGTATATGATATAGGTCTTGGAAAATTCTTTAACTTGACTGGAATCCAGGTCAGGAATGTGTTTTTTGAAAGTATTGAAAAACAAAAACTAAATAAAATCTTTCTGTTTCAAGAGAACCTCCGTAAGATACAGTTATTTTAAGGAATTATGTCGTGTTGTGTTTAGCATTTGTGAAATGTGAACTATAAACTCCAAAGTTCTAGTCTACAGCCTCATTGTAGGATCCAGCCATAGCAATAAAATATAAAAACAGACACCTGGGGAAAAAATTACACTAAACTTTAAGAGGTTCTACAATATCCCTTAAGGTTATATGTAAAGATAGGTGTGTGAACCCATGTACAACATGTCAGGGTTAGTCTACTGCTGCTTAGAAAGCCTCTGGGCTTGAAAGCTTCTATTCTCAATGCAGAACCTTGATAGTATTTTTAAGTCCTAGGCTGCAATATTCCTAGACTCTGTCTTAGCTGGAAATCTACATTTGGATTGCAGATATTCCATCTGGTGACACAGAAGTTAGAATGCAGACTTTGGGATTAAGATGCAGATTATGTGGTCCATGGGCTGGTAACGAATAAAGGCCAAGAGGGAAGAAGATTCATGCTTCATGTTAACAAGACCTTCAACCCACAATGGCCTCCTAAGACCACTGACCCAGAGCATTCCTTCGGGAAGAACCCAGTAGAAATTAAGGCCTCTGTCTGCTTTGCCTCCAGATATATACGTTGCTTTGTTACAAGCAAAACCTTGCTAGCATCATGAGTATGAATCCAAGTGTATCATATCTTCTGTCGATGAACCTATAGGGCTCTTGGTCTCTCACACTGTGAGTGTCCATTATTCTAGAAAGAGTCCTAATATTCACATTATTCGGGGAGGATCATCACCCGAAGACAGGTCCCAATAAAATGCTGCATAAAACACAGCGTCCCTCGGCCATTTGTTTTGAAGCTTCGTATTAGAAATCTCTTTGCTAACACCGGCAAAACGGATGATGATCTCCATGACCGTGTATTTTCATTTTATGTTCCACCGGTCACATCACCATGAATATGCACTCACACAAACACTTAGTCCATCTAAATAGTCCGAGTGGACCCCCACATCCATGGCCTTTCAATACACCTGACAGCATCCTTTGAGAGGCTCTGCTAATTCACATTTCTCCACCTTGTTCTTCGTTTGATGATCCCAGGGACTTCCTGCACTAGCTCCAGGCAGTTATGTCTGCGTTGCCTGCAGTGTGAGCATATCCGTAAGGCTAAAAAAAATTGAAAAGCAGCTACTTAAGATTTTCGGAAATGTTGTGAAAATGCCTATAAACCTCATTTCTGGGAATGAGTATGTTAAAACCCATTGTAAATGTGTACAGAAATCCACCAAAGTACCATCTCTCTGGTCACATTACGCTCTGAATTTTAAGATAATGCCCACAAATTTGCTGTAGATGGACATATTTTTCCAACCTTCAGATTGATCAGATACTTAGAAGAGATGTTAATAATGCTTAAAGACTCCTCCCACAAAGATTAACTGTATGGGGTCTGGATAATGATGAAAGATGGCTTTAAAGTAAAAATCTTGTGGAGTGCCTCAAAGAAGTCACTGTTGAGATCAGAGGCAAAGAGATGGGTGAAATTGCTCTATTTGTTGGGATGCTTCCACAAGAATATGTAGCATCTACTAACATTAGTATTTCAACATGTTTCTATTCCAATATTTATTGTTTTCAAAAGGAAATGAGAAAATAAAATTCCAAAGCTCCTTACTAGAACTGACACAGATGTAGTTATGACTAACATATTTTTAACAAGATACCATAAAAAATCATCAGCTATCCCCTGAGACAACAAACTATGCTTTGGTTACTTCATGACAGAAACAAGTAAGAGAAATATTTGACGACCCTCATCTTCATATTAAAACCAGCCTCATCAATTCTTTAATAAGTACCACGGACTTCAGCAGGATCTCCATTTCTAAAGATAACATGCTTCCTGTTGTGGAATTGATGGAGCCCTAGCTAGGGACTAATTTTATTCAATATTTTCAGTGATCATCCTGGGAAATCAGGAAAGAACCTTGAAGAAGTTATTAAATACATTCTGCTGTCCTGAAATACTATCCCTGTTCAACAGATGGTAAATGTGTTCAGAGGTCCTGGCTGCAGTCATTCAGGAATTGCTGTATGCCAATCATTCTGCTCCACCAGCAACCACCCTATTAAGATATGCAGGAGATCACGGGCCTCAGCTCAGCCTGCACAATCATCTGGACTGACAGTCAGCCTAGAGGCACTTAGGTCTGAAGGAAACGTAGCAGAAGAGAAACTTGGTGAGGGGCACATATTGAAAACAACCCTGAATTCAACTTTAGTCGAAGGACCGCAGTTAGCATTGCATTAGAAAACCAAATAAAAAAAGTACACACACTTCTTTGGGATGTAACTGGGAACTCCTGATCATTCATTTACGTATATGCAGTTTAGCAACAGTTTACCATCTACCTCATAATGATGCTACTCTAACTCTATAGCAAGTAGAATACTTCCTGCTTCCAGACCACATTTATCAGCAACACTTCTCAGGGAACTGAATCAATATTAATGAGTTTCCAGCACAGAAATTCCAAAAGCGTCAAAGCTCTTATTCCTGAACATCAGCCCGGTATCTGAACAGGGGACAGAGGGAAACCCATAGGTAGTTACTGCATGATAGGTGTGTATGTGTGGCAGGAGAGAACAGACATTAGCAAGAAGAGGGAAAATATGCAAAGCAAGGATGAAGCTGAGTAACGTGGTTCTTGGGGGGGGGGAAGAAAAGAACAAAGACTAACCCCCTTAAAAACAGTGCATTCTGGTAGACTTTTTGCTTGTCTGTTTTTTGTTTAGCAAAGGCAGAATGCATGACGGGAAAGAAAAATGAAGGAAGGACAAACAGACATTCATCTACTCTCCTTCTTTGCCTAATACTCTTACAGCCCTTCGTCCATGCAGGCACACTAGAGGAAGGTGCTGCAGGTAAGGTGTTAGCAGGGCCTTCTTATGAAACAGAGAAGCTTGGGATATAAGTAATTTGGTGAACGACCACACCTGGAGAATAGTTTATCAAAGGAGATGGACTTCGAAACGCACTCTCCTCCCACCATGCCTTGCTTCCTCTTGACAGCACCGGTGATATGATGACGGCAACTCCTGTGGGCATGCATTCCTGGCAGATAAAACAAGGGTTGAAGTCGGGAACTCCTTTCCAGGCTTCTTCCTTGGCCCCAACCCACCTCTTACAGCAGTCATCAAGTCGCCATCAATAAACTCCTCAGATTTTCAGAAATATGCCTGCAAATCATTAATCTAATCTAATCCCATCAGATGCAATCCAGTCTAATCCAGAAATTGAGACAATATGCCCATATCCTCAACTAGGGTTTGCAGTCAGGTCTCCAAATTATTAGTACAATGTTTTGTCTACACCTCAAATTAAAGAAAGGATTAGAACCATGCAGAGCTAGATTCTGTGTCTGGGTAGGGATGCGGGGCAGCACTAGGAAGTGGAGCAGGGAGATGGCTTTGATTGGGTACCTTCCATCTCAGGAAGACAATGAAACAGAAAATTTAAAGAATTTACCTAAATTTACTCAGTGAACAAATTGGTAGCAGATGGCGCCAAAATCCAGTCTTGAACCACTATGCTACAAGCACTATTTAATCCTTATCAAGTTGGTAAGTTCATTTATTTTAATAGCACAAAAATTTTAAAGCACTATTATCTGTCTATATTTTAGATTTTTCAAGTCTATTCATCTTTTCCTATTTTTTATTAGAGGGTTTGAATATAAACACGTGTAATATTCTAATACTTTATTCTTTTCAAAATTCTGAATGAATCTTTCATAACTTTTTAAACTTTATAATTTTTCCCCTATTTTTATTGCTTTGGAAATCTATCCCTGTCACAAAAGCCACTATTCTCCCCATTATCTTTTAACGTTTAAAACTCCTATTTCATTTGACATATATTTACTACAAAATGGGGAACTACACTTTTTTCAAGTGGTGACCCAACAATCCCTGAATGACTTCATTTGAATTCTCTTTCCTTTCCACATGGATCTATACTCCCAGCTAAGTAATCTTGGAGAAACAGAAAGTTCAGTTTCCTCAACTGCAAAAAGTAATTAACGAAAGTGTCTCATAGAGCTTGGGTGAGGAGTAAATGAGTTAATTCGTGTGACGCTTAGATCACCTGTGCCATGACAGGTTCAGTACTACGTGAGTGTTAGCTATCTTCTTGTATTATCCTGAAACATCGATTTAATCAACTTTAGAATAACTGGAAACTTTGAGAAATTATCTGTAAATTTGGTTGGAAAAGGCATAAGATTTGCAAAATAAGTTGGAAAGAACTTATACATTTGTAATATTTATGGAACAAAGACCCGTCTCCAACTGTAAAAACAAAGAGATATATCTCTTACACTATAGTTTTGTAATTCATGTAAATAACGTTAATCCCCATTACCGTCTGTTGCTATAGTCAAAAATCTATTTTATTTTTCTTTATACACATTATTTGGGATTTTTGGTCATGTGGAAAAAGCATTGATTTTTAAATATTTATTTTATATAAGTAGCTGAATATCTAAAAAAAATTATGGTTAATGCCAAACAACATTTTTTGTAGTTGTTGACTCTCTTAGGCTTTCCATGTAAGATAGTCATCCCTTACGTAAATAGAAATCATTTTGTCTCTTCCTTTCCAGTAGCCCCAGCCTCCATACCTTATTAGCTAAAATTTCCTGGAGTTCACTAAATAAGATTTATGATAGCAAACATCCTCATCTTGTTTCTCATTTAATAAAAATGTTTCTAGGTTTTCATTGTCAAGAGTGACATTCCTGACTTTCCTTAACTTGCAAGAAAATAAAAGTTTAACAATAACACCTTTTGACATCAAACAACATTTAGAGATCTGGTGAAAGAAAGTTTTACCCTTTAACCAACAGTAAGATTTAAGAAATTTTTCCATATTAAATGATGCATTCCTAGAATAAACTCTTCGAGTTATATATTCTACTTACATATTGACGAGTTTTGTTTTCTTTGGAATTTTTGTAATTGTAGAATTTTTAATTTTTTTCTGTTTTGTAAATTTTTGCAATCATTATGGTATTATGATTATGTAGCTTCAGAACAATAGGTAGAGATATTTGTTTTATCCAGAAGTTTATTTTTCTGGGCTTTTAAAAAGTTAATACGAGAATTAACTTTACGTTAGCATTTTCAAATAAGCTGCCTGTAAAACCATGTAGAGCAAGAACCTTTTAAGAGGGACTTCTTGGGCATTTTAATTCTTATTTTTTCAACGTTTATCAATTTAATCTCTTAGTGAATTTTGATAATTACAATTTCCTAATAACTCATCCAACTTATTAGGATTTGAAATGTATCCAAATGGACTTTACAAAACAAATTTTATTTTGCTTTAAATCTCCTCCTTATCAAGAGTTGTAGCCACTTCATCATTCATAATGTTGGCATATTTTGTTTTCTATTTTTAATTAAAATTTCCAGACATTGGTCCATTATGTTGATTTTACCCAAAGACTCTCTGTATTATTTTTCTGTTTTCAGTTAATTAATTTATGCTGTCATTTTATTATCTCTTTCCTTCTGTTTTTCACTTTGTATTCAAAATGTATAAAATATTTTAATGAAAGAGTATGATTTAATGCATTTTTATAAAAGTAACATTAACCACTTATTTCATTTTAATTAAATTTGGTATTTAAAGTGAATATAAATCATTTTAATTTAAATATGTTAAAGTTCCAATACTGCCATTGAATATGAATTGTAATTTCTAGTTCATTTAGTATTTGAAAAAATAGTGATAGAGCATTCAAAAATGTTTAATAAATAGATTTCAAAAGACTATAGGCTCCAGCAGTGAATCTGGGGAAGTAACTCAGTAAAATTCCAGAAAATACCATCTGCTGACACTTTTTTCAAACAAGATGGCATCTGAAAAGGTATTTTTAAGATTTTATCTTTAGTTGTGACTCTACAATAAATGTCAAAATAACCAGCTCGTTTGAATATTATAAATGAATAAAACATCAGACGTAAATTATTGACTTCGAAAATCTCAAAGGTGATAGGCCTTAAAAACTCATTTATTCAATCCCTTCATTTTTACGATAAAGAAACTGTAGCCCAAATAATTGATGATATTAACATTCATTCATTCATTCGTCCATCTAGATATATTCACTGTGGCCAATGTGTTCCTCACCAAGTTGGAACTGGGGCAGGGAGGATGCTGAGGCTAAGAGGAATAGCATATTCAATAGCTCCGCTGAATTCCAGGAGAGCTCAATGTGGAGTCTAGCAGAACCACAGGCAGAATCCTATGGCAAGACTCATCATCCTGTTTGATTTCCTCTATTGTGTCTAGTTCTATCTGAAATTATGTTACTCTTGTTCTTGTTTGCCATCTATCTCCCTACCTTTTATGGTGAGCTGTACAAAGGAAACAGGAGCATCTTTCACTACCAAATACCCTGCGTGTAGAACATTTCCTGGCATATGGCTACTGCTCGATGAATGTTTGCTGAATTAATGCATGAAGCTATCTGTTGGCCTTGGAGGCTACATAGAGGCCAGTTGTATTATTAAGCCCTGAAGACTAAAAAAATTGCCACTAAAATCGCATGGGGATATCGGGACTTCAAGACTGAAATTGGCATGGGAGACTCACAACTGCTAGGGTTTAAGGAGTGTAAGAAAGGAGTATAGGTTAAGGAGGAAAGAGGTTAGAAGAAAAGGGGCACTGCATGTCAAACCTGAGAGTTTTGACTTTATCCTCCCATCTATTCTGAAATGCTTTAAGAGAAAGTGAAACAGACAGATATGAGTTTTAGAAAAATCACCTTGGTAGCTATTTGGAGAGTGAACTGGGGAAGAGTCTAAGGTCATACTGATGCTTACCAGTGGAGCTGCAGCTGGAATACATTTTCCACAGTACATGGTCTCATTTCACTGGAGCACACTTTTCAATTTAGACTGAAAAAGAGTGACAGCCATTCATTTGGTCAATTAAGGGCCCAATTTTGTGGGATTCCTGGAGGTTTACCTATCAGATTGCTTAGAAAGGTAAAAGGAAACCACTATAACTAATAGGTGTCAGTGCTCAGATCCTGGATGTTTACTGCCTTCAAAGATAAAAAGCTTTTTAACAGTAAGTATGGAGGTTATAGATAACAGGATGATCTTGTCTCCACCTGGCACTTTTCTTTGAGTTAATATTTTTTTAATCTCACTTTGCTAAAATAATTGTATTTACCTTTGAAAAAGCCAGCACATATAAACTGGCTTCTAGAGCTAAAATAATTTTTAAGTCTAACATTTGTTTGTTTGGCAGGAGTTTTGGGTGGGGATACCAAAGAATATCTTCCTAATACACAATAAAAATGTATAACCCATTGAATTGGAGATGGTATCTTTATAAACCTCTGCTTTAATTAGTTTTTAATTTATACCCATCCTCATCTAAAAGGATTCACAAAGCTTTATATGTCAATTAGTTTTGGTAACTAAAAAATAATCAATATCCATTCAGTTTTCTATTGCAGTTATAAATTTCTTCTGAGAACATATCAACATGCACATAAAGCAGAAAAATCTGACACAATATGAATCTCTATAAATCCTATTTGGGTGTCTTCCAAATTTTCTTTTCTCATGTAGCCAGTTAAAATTAACCCAAATGGAGCAGCTGAGCTTCATTTAAGTTATCTTAGGGTTGATTTTTTTTTTAATGGAATTGTAGGATTTGTTTAAGAATTATCATTTCCTAGCGTTCATTGCACAGAAGCGTAACCAGGTGATTCAGTTCTACTCAATAAAATGTGATCAGAAGTGATGCACAGCACTTCCAAAATTCACTATAAAATAGGCCCTGGCTTAGCCATTCTTATTTTTCATGGACAGATTTAACTCCTAGGGCAAACTTCTAAGTCATGTGTTAAGGCTGTTAGAAATATCAATAGTCTAGGTTCTGAATGACTCTAAGATCCAGAGGCTTCCTGTTGACCTGAAACTCCCTTGGACTATGAGACACACACTCCTATTGTATTCAACCTCTGCTATATGGGGAAGAGAGGTAGCTGTTTGTTACAGCAACTTGTGTTACTTTTATCTCAAATTTCTGTGATGGAGGAAAATGCCTTATTCCTATTAGTTAAAAACTCCCAACATCTGGATTATGCAGTGAATATAGAAGACTGATCCACACTGACCTTCTTTCCTATTTTCTAACAGATATATGAAAATCTAGCATAGGGCAGGCTTCACTGAGCTTCACCACCAAGAGCTAATTAAGGTTTCATTGGGCTTCATCCCATAGGGCGGTAGTTCTCAAACTCTAGTCTTCGGCAGAATCACTTTGCAGGCTTGTTAAACCAGGTAAGTGAAACTACTGGGCCTTTCCTCCAGCATTTGATTTTATGAGGTCTTGGATGGAGCCTGATATTTTGCATTTGCAACAGGTTTCCAGACGATGTCTTTGAAACTGGTCCAGACACCACACTTTGAGAACTACAGCCATAGGGCTTCTAGATTACTCCTAAACACATTTTACCCCGTCTTTTCATACACTGGTCGCACATAACCATGTAGCACCCTCCCTAAGTTGTACAATCTGCTTAACAATACACCTGATGCAACACTGAAATAGAGACAACAGGATCTCATACCACCTTCTTAAGCAACAAGGGGATGTTTCTCACTGTTGAAATGCTCATGAATAGCACTTGCGTTCTGACAGTCAGTCTGGAGGTCAGCGTATAGGTAAATCAAGTCCTCTTTATAGAGAGAAAAGTAAGGTGAAATCTCATTTGAAGATGAGAAGAGATGAGATGTTGAGGGGATAAAGATATTTATAGGCCATGGTTCTGGGAGGCTGGCTGGAGAATAAGGCACCCTTATTAAAGATTTACCAGAGGGATAAATAGAATCTCACCCCAGCGTAAGAGGAAGCAGTCAGCCAATTCCCAGCAGAAAATCCATCAAAAGTTGTTACCAAAAAAAAAAAACAAAACAAAAAAAAAAACAAAAACACTTCAGCCAAAAGGAAAAGGCATCTCTCTACTACCAAACACAACTTTGCCTCCCAAACATCAGGAAGCTCCCTCCTCACGTGGCAGCAATTTTCAGGCTGCTCCAAGTTTGTACTTGGTCTCCAAGGCAGCGGTACCAGCCCAGAAGTGATGCTCCCAGTCTCACAGCCCTGCCGGCCAGGGCACATGTAAAGAATGAGTGACTGTCTTGTGCAGCAGCTATGTGATGAGGTGGAGTGGGACCTACACAAGCCAGGAGGATGAAGTCAGCCTTCAAAGATCCACTGAAGCCAAACTTCAAAAACAGTGGCAGAGCTGTGGTTGCTGACAGACAGGCAAGTCTTGTTTACCAGAATCTAGAAGAGGAAGGCCTTTTAAAGCAGAAGCTTGGGGAGACAGAGTCTAAGAAGCAGAGTTGAATAAACATTGACAGGGCTGTAAACAAACAAGCACATCTTTATTTGGAAAAGCAAGGAAAGGTTACACATCAGTCTCTTTAGTTGAGTTAATAGAGAGGGGTTCTTGGTAGCAACAATCTTCAAAGTAAAGGATGACAAATTGTAAATTTAAAAAGAAAAATACAGTACTTCTAAATGGATACTGGACCCAAATGATGCCCATATTTAATGACAATGAGAGTCTAAATTTAAACGATGCTTCACAATTTTTTGAATAATGTTATCTCATTCAATATTCATAACACTATGAGGTAGGCAATACGAGCCCACTTTTACAAGTGAGAAAATTCTGTCATTAATATCCAAAGTTTCCAACGCCACTCACTTCTTTCCACTTCTGAAATCTTTACATCTTAATCCAAGTAACATACCTAATTTAATCCGAACTAAACAATATATTTCACTATTGCCCTTGCCAACACAATGTCTACAAAAAAGGGATGCCTTTTTCACAATATCATCCAAAATGCCTTCTTACTGTGGATGGAAATTTTTAGACCATTCCTTCCCTCTGTTAGGAAAAGAATATCTGCTGTGCTGAATGCTGCCTGGAAGACTGACCCTATGTACTCAGAAGATGTATGTTTTCTGTCTCACACAATGTCAAATACTCTCTCTGCTATAGCGGTTGGTATCAAATCCTGAGCCCTTGTATTAAAAAGCTACCTCTCTAGAGCTTTGCTCTGTAAATGCTGCCTGCCTTGCCTCACGGGGGCTGCACCGCACCAGCCTCACCAGCATCACAGCCAGCACTATCACTGCCATCATCACTCTCTCTCCTACCCATCCCTGCAAATGGCTTACATCTAACAAAGCCCACTTAAACCAGAGTCACCACCAGAGCAAGTATGTGGGCTAACACAGTACACAAAAGCCATTTAGAGCCATGAATGAAAATCCAGAAAGTCTCAAGGCCTTTTGAAACCCTCATTAGTAGATAATGACTACATGTGTGGGAATTCTTAGAAAGACGGCTAAGTAATCCGTATTTATTTTCAAAATTATTCCCATATGAACACCATTCTTTATTCTGAAGCAGTGTACATAACGGTTAAGTATGCTGATTCTGGAGCTAGACCTTCCAGGTTCAAAACCCAGCTCTGCTACTTTTTGTCTGTGTGACATTAGGCAACTTAAACTTCTCCATGCCTCTTTGTTCATCAGTAATATGCTACTAATAATAGTATTACTATTAGAATTAAATGAGTTAATACATTTAAACCATTAAGTATTTAATAAGTGTCATTATTATTTTATTATTATTATCACTAAATGGTGCAGCTCTATTTTACAGAGACCTTTGCTGCAGCTCAGCCTTTGTGACTTTTAGAGACCACGAAGGCTCTGTCCACAATCTGTTATTCCCTCCCCAGCAACCGTATTCCAAGTAGACTCGTCTTGTGCTATTAGAATTCTGTGCTGGTTTTAAGGGGCCAATGCTGTGCGACCATTGCTAACCCTTCTCTCCCATGAGGATGAAGAGTGAATTTCTAAATAGAAATCAAAGATGATATAAAAAAATGGCACTATCTCCTTTCATCTATGAAAAGACGAATTCTGAGCTCTCCTTTTGTGTCAGAGATAATTTTTGAAATATTCCACCATATTACTATGTTCTAGAAGGGAGACCTGATGCTATGTAATGGGACTTCTAGAGGGGCCTATCTGCATGAGTAAATGAAAAGTTATAAAGGAATAAACTTACCACTAAAAGAAGATTCAGTTTGCAAAAGCTGAGCAAACCTAAGAATGACAATGGGTGGATGTGGGGCGGGGGGGGCGTTGGAAGAAAAAGCTATGATTTTAACAATGAATGAAATGCTCTACACCGCAGCTCCATAAACTCACACTTGAGTCTTCTGGGGGCTTGAAAGTTGTGACAGTTTGAGGAGGGGGCATTTTTTGTTTTGTTTTGTTGTTTTTTAACAGCTTAATTGAAGTATAACTGACATGCACAAAACTGCACATTTTTAATGTACACAAAGTGACGAGTTTGGACATAGACACATACACCTATCCATCACCTCCAAACATTTCCTCATGACTCTGGGGTTTTTTGTTTTGTCCTGTGGAAAAAACACTTACCATGAGATCTACCCTTAATACTTTAAGGCATAATACAGCATTGTTAACTACAGGTACTTCATCGTATCAGAGAGCTCTAGAATTTACCTTGCATAACTTAAACCTATACCACTGAACAACAACTCTCCCTTTAGGAAGAGGCTGCTTTAACCATGGAGTGAACTTTTCCGAAAACTTGAACATAGAAGATTGTAAGGTCAAGACAGTCTTCGGTCTAATCACAAAACGTGGTTCAAATGGGAAATGGTATTTTGCCTATTTCAACAAGGTGATCGATTATCGGAACACATGTGAGTCAAACATGAATCAGAAGGAACAAGGCGAGAGGCCTGAGCAGGAGTGACTTGGAGACCACTGGCAAGAACAAAGCACAGGACAACCAGGATGGTCAGGGGGAAGACAGCAGGGAGCGTGCGCATGGCAGGTGCTGTACCTTCTTGCCTCCACCAGCCTCACAAACCCATCACCGGACTCTTTCTCACTGAGCCCAGACTCATCACAGAATCCTTAAGACCGCAGTTCCCCTCGAGTCACCATGGCCACTCTGGAAGAGTATACAGAATGAAGTCTATGAAGCCCTATCTGCTCTGGGGACCGCCTATCTATGGGGGAGGGATTTGACGGAGATTAGAGCTCTCAGAAATCCAGGGATAGACCAGAGAAAATACTGTTTATTAGTGTTATGGCTACCTCTTGAAAAAGCCATAAAGGGGTGATAGGTTTCATAAAACATTCATACTCTCACCTGCTCGCTCCTTTTGTGGACAGCCTTACACACTTGCAGCATGCTTGACTCAAATCAATATAGTCATCAGTGGCAATGGGACTAGGTTTTCCTGTAGGTAACTATATTGTCCTCGTATGATTTAGATGCCATTGTTTAGTGATATGAGTAAGTCATCTTACCAACTGGTGGGTTCTCTTAAATGACCCTACTACACATTACGAGTTAAAATTTACCTTGCTTTCAATACATATAAGCATTATGGAAAGAATATAGGCAAAGGCCTGGCTATATCTGAAATAAACTTAAAAAAACTGAGCATTGGAAAAAACTAGTTAAATTCTCCTCCAATCTCTCCAGGTGATGAAATTGAGTCCAGGTGATGTTAACTGACTTTATTAAAAACATGTGTGGTAGAGCCAAAGCTGGAATCTTTATATTGTTTCTCCCTGAAACATACTGACCAATGGGTTCGTGAATGGACCATGAAGTTCTCTCTGCCCAAAGGTAGGGAATCAGCTGCTATGAGCACAGGTGAGGGTGTGTGGCAGTCACTTAGGACAGGAGATAATAGTAGCTACAACAGGAGTGGCAATGGGAACACAGACAATTAGGCAGCCTAAAAGTTTCACAAATGCTTGAGAAGGAGAACTAATGTGTACAGCATTTGAAATAAGAAACAAGGGAAAGTATACTAATGTTCAAAACATAAACATATTAATTTTTTTCAATGTTGGTTGCTGGGAATTCTATAATTAAATAATCAAAATGTTGCAACTGGGAGATATAATACTCCACCTTATTATGACAATGAAACTAATTTGGAAAACTAAAACCAAAAGCACATATTAACAATGAGGCTTTTTGATTATTTAATACACACTAGGAGAAAAAAAAGGATTAAAAAAAACTGTGTTTGATAGGCCATACAGCTGCTCCCTGGGACAGGTAGTTCTGGAATGAATAGGAAGGAGGAGGGTTGGGTTGAGGAGCAGGACTCTTACACAGAGTAGCTCCAGACATTAGCTGAGGCTAAGCCATGTACAACAAAACTCAACCCCACATCCTAGTAGTAGAGGGAAATCCGAAGAAATCGATCACACTGTTATTTTAGAAAAGGAAACAAGGACAAAAATGACATCATTAGAAAAAAATACAGATAAAAATAAGCCACAAGATCTCTTAAAGCTATTTAGAAACTTTTGAAAACCTAGATTAAATGTAAATCCAGAAGGGAAGGGAGGGAGGGAGGGAAGGAAGGAGAGAAAAAAAAAAAAAGCTTGAAAAAGTCCTTTATTACCAAGTAATATAGTATAACATATATTAAAAGGCAGAGGAAAAAAAACATAAAAATAAATATGTACAAAACATAAATAGATTTAAAAAAACAAGGAAGGAAGGCCACAAAAGGTGGTACTTCAAGTACAACTTAGGAATTACAGGAGTCCAATAAAAGAAACTAAGGAAGAGCATGCAAGAGTTTAGAGAGCCTAATATAAATTCTTTAAGTGTAGCAAAGGGAGGAGATCAGGAGGAGAATTACACAAACCACCTGGCCACAGGAATGAGAAAGCATACCCAGGAAAACAAGGTACAAGCCAGGAAACCAGATCTTCTGCCTCAGTCTCTCTCAAGGTTGTTACTTGTTTCATATTTCAAAAGGGCAATCAGGGCAAAGGATGCCAGATATGTGATCTTTGAAAACAAACTTACAAACCAAATGTAGATGAGTCATCCTTGCTGGACGGCATCCATCTGTAAATTCTAAAAGTAACACAAAGGTGGGACCTTGAGATGGAGATCAATGTAGGTATGCTTTAAAACTGCCACATTCTAGACCATCTGAGATTTGCCAGAGAGATTTCCCCACAGTCATCTAAGAGGAGCCAGGTGAAACTCCCTTTCATAATGAAATCAAATCCCAGTGAAAATCATCAAACAATTGATGTTCTGTTCCCATTAGAGGAGGGAGAGCGGAGAGGAAAGAGCACTGGGCCAGAAGGGAGACCGCTATACTACTGACTAGCATTTTATCTCGCTTAAGTTACTGAGCTTTCTAGGATCTCAGTTTCCTCATCCTTAAAAGGGGTATAAGAATTCCTAACTGAAAAAATATAAAATAAAATAAAAAGTAATGTTTCAAGGAGATAAGATGACTGTAACTATCAAACAACAGCTGAAACTATTATCTCTAAAGCTTTCACTATGTTGCCAGGTACTGAACTTGGTATCTTGCATGCAATCCCCACGTGGCAGGTGCTCAATACTCTTAGCTTTCTTTCTTTCCCACAGAGTATTCTTGGGGCCCAGAGAAGTTACTTTATGTGAAAGTACTTCGTAAAGAGTAAATTGTTGTGAGCACATAGGTACTTATGAAGAGGTCATGGGATCTATTAACAAGGATGTATCAATGAAAAAGCCACCAACCATAAGCTATTGGAGGAAAACCAGCATGGTTTCTGAAAGATGAAATAACACTGGCTTAATATGCTAGTCAGTTTCCTAAAGTTGCTAAAAACCACTAAGGTCATGAAGCAAGAACAAATTAATTGTGGATGGCGTCACGTAACATCTCCCTAGTTTAAAAATAAAAGCACTCACCAAAAATTATATTCAATAGGGCACTGATGAATAAATTATGGTATGGGACACTATGCAATCATTAATAAAGATGCTGTAGGTGAATATTTGATAATAGAGAAAAACATTTCATGACCTGCTATTAAAATAGTAAATCACAGAGTATATGTAAACCGTGATCCTAATTTTAACTTATGGCTGGGGGTGGGAGGGAGTCTGGAATGGTATACAACCAAAAAAAGTTACTATAGATTTCTCTAGTACGAAACATATAATTAATTTCTCATTTTTTCCCAGTGCTTTTCTGTGTTTTCTCATTTTTCTACAATGAACACATTAATTTATAATGAGAAACTTTTAAAATACAAATGATTCTTCAAAGCCTATCAGGGAAAACTGTAGCTTCACTCATTCTAAGAATGTTAAAAAAAAAAAAAAAAGCAAGCTTTGCTTTGGAATGCAATGGGAAGCACTTCAAAGTTCCCTCAGTGTTGCCAAGGTTTATTTAACAATATTTTCTCACCATATATTATACAAGAACAGAACTAAACAGATGGTCTACATCGGAAACCCAGCAATCTAGGAAAAGCTATCCTCACTACCTACTCATCATATATTTCATACTATGCATTACACACACAACTCCTTACTGCCTTATTAATAACATGCGTCTCAGTCTTACATAGATTCCTATGTCAACGTCATCCCACAAGACACACACACCTGTATGTGTGAGTCTTCAGGAGATGACATGATAGAGACATTATGATAGAGATATACACTCAAGATACGAGCCGACTTACTTTAAAAATTATATTCTTGCCTCACATACTTGTAGATTTTATACAGAAAAACTAAGTAGTTTGGGATTTGCAGTAAACAAAGGCAAGGCTTGCATTTGACCCAGTATTATGTATGCAAATGGCATCTTGGCATCAAATTAGTCTTCCAGAAGCAACGTTTCCTTTATGTCACTTCCTTCCTGAACCAATCAATGGCCCTTTATTTCTTTCAGGATCAAGTACAAATGGCTCAGCCTGGCATCCAAGGTTCACACCGAGTCTCCGAGCTTCTTTGTCAATATTTTCCAACATCAACCCTTAACTCTATTCAGGCTGCAGTCCATACTACAACCCAAGCACAGCACATCCTTTCTCTGTTCCTCTGTGTTATTTTCCCCAGTGGAAGTATCCTTCATCTTTTTCCTTCCCCCATAAATCCTTCTAGTCTTCAATATCCAATGTGAGACCATGTGCATGATACATTCCCATCCTCCGGTTTCTCTAACTTATTTTCTGAACCGCTCTGTTTTACAGTTTATCATATTTTGTCTATTCTATTTCTTAAGAATACTAGACTCCCAATAAATGCATAGTGAATGAAGCTTGAATGTCCAGAGGTATAAAGTTTTCTAGAGATGAGGTATAAAATGTAAAAAAGGGCTAGTGTTATGATTTTAGTGACTTAATTGGAAATAAATGATGCTACTGCCAATTACAAAAGGATTTGGTTCTTTTTTTAATCTGACCATAAAACTAGGTCAGCAAGACCCTCTCCTTGAAAATACTTTGTTGGGAATTAGTTTTTTTCTGAATGTACCTGAATGTAATAAAACTGCATTCTTTAAAAATGGTATTTAATTCAGCCGTTTTGCTAATTAAGACTAGACTTCTCCCCAATCAGAAAAAAATCATAGAATCATCTAATTTTTTGAGCTCAAAGAGACCTTAGAGATTATTTCCAGAATCAGGGAGTAACTTGCCCAAGGCTACATAGACGCTTAGTCAAAAACGATTTTTTTTAATTCTATAAGTCATTCCCATTTATACCACTGTTTACGGTAAGGCAGTGTGAGGAAAAGGACCTGGACTTGTAGACAGAAGCCCAGGTTTCTAATACAAGCCCAGTTTTACTTGCTTTAAACCTCTGTCCTGAGCTGTAGAGTGGAAATAACAGCATATTATTTCCTCTCAACGCTGTTAGTAGTAGGTAGGAACAGGTGAGAAGTAATATATAAGCACAGCCACTTTAAATTGTCAACTTTGTATTCTCATCCTGAACTGCAATGGTTGTTTCCACACTCGTGTGCCAGAGACTCTCACTCAACCAAGCCCTAAGGATTCTGCCCCCGAATCTCTCATCAGTGCATTCTCTCTCCAATGCCACAACCTTAGCTCAAACCACCAAGATCTCTATTCTCATCTAATAAAAACCTCTGGACCGGCTTCCCTCCATCACTCTTTTCCTTTTCCTATACTGCAGCCAGAGTCCTCTTTCAAAAACTCACACCTTGTGTGGCGCTTTCCTTCTTTAAGACCCTTCAGTACCTTCCCTCATTTTTGCCCCTTAGACTAAATCGTAGATTCCTGCAAAGCTCCTCAAGGTCCTGCAGTGTTGGGTTTAGTTCACCCATCAAAATTAAACTTGTCATTTTCCTCTTTGGGCTTTGCACCCTGCTTCTCCTTCAGTTTCTGGAAAATGCTAGTCTCCTTTGTACCTGAAACCTTGGCAATACATCTCTTTGCTGGGAAAACCCTCTCCATATAGCTAACTCCTACTCATCATTCAAATCCAATTACATGTGAATTCCTCAAGGAAAGCCCTTCCTAGGTCCCGAGACTAAGCTAAGTCTCCCTAAAACACATCCTCATGGTACCACAAATTCCCCCTCATTATATATTACAATGGTAATTAATTAGTTATCTTGTAAGTGCCTATCTCCTTTGCTATACGGTTTATAAGAGTGTTTGCTTAGGCTTAATAAATATTTACAGAAGAAAAGGGGGGAGGAATTTAGTTGTTTCTTGCATATCCAGCCACATTCTTATTATCCTGTACCTTGTATATACCCCAACTAGATGACATAACTACCCATTCTTCATGCTGCACACATGATACAAACAAAAATAACTTTAAACCCACAGAATGCCCACTCTTCTCCTTCCTCCTCAGCTCAAACCACATTATTGCCTAATGGGAAAGATAGGAAATTAAAATTTCAGTAACAAAACCATAGCAGTTACTAGGAGCAGTTTCAAGCCTGCATCTGATATGCCAGCACCGAGTTGGGTCGGGTCAGTGGCATTAGTCTTATCTCTGATACATGAGACAAAAATCACAGTTTCTCCCCACTGCTGTTCAGACAGAGGGTCCCCAGTGGAGAGCAGGCCCGATCGCAGGCCACCTGGATCAGACTGACCCAGCCAGAATCCCGAGTATTCGTCAGGGACAGTGAATCTAGGTTTCTTCCCAGCATCTTGCTGCTCCGTCCTTAAGAGACAGAGGCCTGTATCCCCTCTCCTGGGAGTAGAATACAGCTTCCAGGGCTGCCAGTTTGAAGGAAGGGGAGATGACAGAAGGAAGAGAGGTAAGCCTCCTTTCCTGCCCATTCTCAAGAGTACACAATTGCCTTCTCAAGAAGAGAAAAGAGCACAGGTTCCTGAAACAGGGTTTGAAAGACATTTATGTAAATTCTTGCTTCCACATAAAACACTTGGTATTCATTCAATTTAAAAACAAAATTGTATCATTGGTTAAATGTACCTAATTCTGCACTTAAGGCTACAAAAACGGCCCTATAAATGATGCCTATAGAGAATCCCTTAATATCACTGGTATATCAACAGAAGACCAATACTAATTATACATGTCAACAATGCCAGCATATTTTCCTACATAACTTCCTTTTCCCCTTTCTCCACAGTGAGTCAGATAGGAGGAACATAAAGGAAGAGAAGGGATGGAGGTTATTTGAGCAGCAGAGTTCTGGTCTGCTGACACCCTCAGCAAGATTCATTAATCTTGGAGATTCTTCCTCTCATTTACTAAACAACAGTGATTCACACAGAGTTACACAGCCACAGTAGCAAAGTTAATTGGAATCCGGATCCCCTAACATTTCTTCCCTCCTTCAGCAATTCCTCAGTACTGCAAGCTGAAATATTAAGTGAGGCTGCTGTAGGCTTATAAAAAAGGGAAACAAACAAAGGGTGGCTAGCGTGGTATTAAAAATGCACACATGTTTTCCTTCCATTTTTGTTTTGCTCTGTTTTGTGCTTTGGCTTAAGCCCTTTGCTCAACGTGAGAAGAAGGCAGAAGCAGCTTACGAAGCCCCTTATCAATGCTGGTATCTCCCCTCAGCGTTAGGTGAGCACTGGGAGCTCAATATGGCTCTCACCCAAGTCCAGAGAAATAAAGAAAGGATGGAGGCTGGGACAGAGATAGCTATGAACACTGGCAAATTCTGTTTAGTCAGTGGCAAGCAGCCAGATAATGCCTTTTAATTTAACTCCATCTTCTCTGGCAGAAACAAACAGGGCATCTGCTTGAAGCATCATAAGTTTCAAAATATGCAAATGACATCAGACAGGCACCATTATCCCAATCCAGTAAGTGAGGAAACTGAGACTTACATGAGATTATGGTGTACATTTTATCGGGAAATTATTAATCGATTCAAACTCAGTATCTACATTTTATTATGCATGTCTCAAGTGTTCTCACTTGACCACCTTCCACACTTAGCGTCCAGACGAGCACTGCTTATGCTGGTGGTACTGAATGATACAGAACACAAGGAAATCTTGGTTGGCGGAGGGGCAATGTTACGAAGGAAAGGATCGTGCAAGGAAAATTATTTATTTATTTATTTCAAATCATTCTACCCTATCAGGCAGGGTAGAAAGGGATACAGTGAAGAAAACGTCCCATGTGGGAAAATATAATAAATGAGATGTTCTTAGTACAAATACTGTCGTGTGCTAGAAGACAGGGTTGGATTTAGGATCTGACCACAATTGTGGAAAATGGATTATGGTCTTCTGGGTTGGCCTGTAAGACAGTTATCAATTAGAATAAGAAAAGAAATCTTAAGGCCTTCTTGTCAATTGCTTTACTTCGAGACTACCGTGCCTCTCTAGATTAATAAACTACTTACAAAGAACTCCCACAAAAAGATATGATACGCATCTTCAGCAGTCAGCATGGTAATCTGAACAGGGGAGGAGGGTTGCATCAGAATACAAACTGAAAGCTTGTGATGTCAGTTCAACCACCTATGAAATCTAGAGACAACAAACACGCAAAGGTAAGGGCGAGGTTCCTCAGAATGCTCCTGTCAGATATTTTCCCGAAATGCAAGTGTCTTAGAAAAAATGAACTGTTTCCCCTGTATCTCCAGCAAAGGACCTCACTGCGGTCCACGCGCATTGAATCCGTGCTCACTAATGGTGATGGTGATGAAGGCAACAGCAACATTCCTACTCTGCAGAAAATCAGAACTTACGGGCGGTGCCTTAACTCTTCTTAGGTCACTTGGGTAAAATTAGAAACTTTATATTTTCACTTTTTAATTACTTGCTACCACTTAATATTAAAATAACATGTAACTTGGATTCAAAAAAAAAAAAAAGAATTATTTCTTGAAGGGTCTTGTTTTCCATCCTTATCAGAGGGAGCTATCAAATATCACTGCAGAGGTCTCACCAACACATCTGCATTGGACTGTTTGTGGGGAGAGGTGGAAAGGGTCCCTGGGAGCAGTTTAGGCTCTTCAAAGACATTCTCTAAAGGGAGCCTTGTAACACTGGGATAGAGCACACAGGTCCTCACTGAGCACCTGCTACAGGGCTCCCCTCAAGGGTTGGCCATGCTGCCTCTGACGCAGTATAACTACACTCTCCTCGTCTCCTGGCCACTGAGCAGCCCAAATCTGGCTGCAGGCAGAAGCCAAGGCGACCTTCATGCCCAGATCAGCCAGAGACGCGGGTGGGCTGGGCCACGTGGAGCTCATCCCTTCTGCAGTCCCCAAAGGGCACACGGCTACGGCCATCCCAGATGCCAAAGGGAGAGAACAGAGCCAACCTCAGCGGAAAGCGGCAACTGCTCTCTAGCTCCAGAGCATGAGAAAGGAGGCAGAGATGCCAGATGACAAGGCGACCCAGCCAGATTTGAGCCAGTGGAACAAGGGCCTCGGACCACCCCAGCACAAAACGGAGAGTTCCGAAGAGTTGTTGCTGTTGTTGTTTGTTTGCTTGCTTGCTTCCCTTTACCTTTAAAAAAATTCCAACTGGATTCCTTTCTCTTTGCTTGTTCAGGGTTACAAGTAAACATGATAACAGTGAAATTATGAACTAGGAACTTTCTTCTGAGAACCATATACCTTTATCAGCAGAGTTATTACATAAAATATACGTATCAGTCTATCAAGGATAAAACCCCATTGGGACACTGATTATGCAATCTTCTCACCATTTCTTCATTGCCCAGAAGTTACAAGTTGTTCCTCCCAATCTCACAAAGATACGGCATGGACGAAAATAATCAACTACAGAAAAGTACTCTAGGATATTTGGGGATAAAAGACCCAACAAAAATTATAGGTTTTTATCACACATAAATATACCTTGGCTAACATATCTTGTATCATCTGTTTCAAAACCATGTTAATGATCCTTACATCATCACCTAGAAACAGAATATAATTATGACTGAGACGACACCAAGGTATGTCTGACCTGCTCATGGCCGCCAAGTAATGACTTAGACTGCACCACCTCTGTCTCACAAGGCCAAACCAATTCATTAAAAAAAAATCCATCCACACAGCCCCAAATACTCACATTAAAGGTTTTTAAACAAATGGAGTCTAATTAAAAATGACCACCAAGCAGGGTATCACCCAGGGACCTATGAACATGGCCATGAGAAACAGCTGTGCTGCAGAAGGGAGACCATAGTCAAGGAACGGGGCGGATTCAAAAGGGCCACACACTCTGACACAGAGTAGTGTGTGTGTGTGTGTGTGTGTAAGGGAGAGGGGAGCATGTTGTGAGGCAGCCAGTCCCAGACGTGCAAAATCTTGGCAGAAGGAAAGAGCGTATGGTAACTGCTTGCGAGTGACCCCCATGTCTCCTAGCCTCCTCTGGGCGTACTGCCTTCTCCTCCTACTCCATTACTCAGTTACTACTGCTTGGTCTGTGCCAAGTATCAGGGGACCCTAAAGCTAGACACCTGGGGCCGTTTCTCATGATTTCACTGAACTCGATGGGGGGTAAACCCTTGAACATCCTCTTTGGAAAGAACAATTTTCTCTAGGAAGAAAAAACTATCTACTTGCCCAAATAATACCAGATACTCTATTTCAAAGAGTTGCCATGATAGTTAACTTTGGTATTTCTACAGAAGATTGCAGGCTTTTTTTTTTTTTTTTTAAGTGGAAGATCTTCTGAAATATAATTATCTGGTTTGGTGCTCCATTAGACCCTCCCCAGCTTTTCAAAGTGCTCTGTAACATCAGCCCAGCACTCTGATCTGCCCTTCAATCCTGTGACCCCATGACTGAGTAATGAATATTCTACAGTTTTATTCCAACTTAAGAGAAGCATGTATTAGTGACTTCATTCTCAGCATTTTATCTGAAGAGCTAAGTTCCTAGAGTTAAATGGAATAGGAAGGAAAGGGATTAACCTCTGCTGCTGGCATAGTACAGTCACGATGCTAATGTCTCTGAAAAAGCTGAATTGCAGCAGTATCTGAAATCACAGAGAAAGTACTCAGAGCTCTGGAGGAAAAAAAAAAAAACCCAAAGGAATAAAATATTAAAAGCCAAAGCTGGTTTGGGATTTTATTTTTCATGCAGGCATGCTTAGTAGGGGAATTATGTATTACAAGACCTCACCATTTAGATGGTGGAGGATTGGGTCAGCGAGTTCTAAGATGGGGAAGTTTTTAGGAACTGTAACTTGTAATTGTGTTGTGGGGTGAGTTCCAGCTGCTCCCCTAAGCTTATTTCAAAAACGTAACTTCACTCAGTATTTATTCACTTGCAATGTTTCAACCAGTAAATGGCCAGGGATTCTCTGCTCTTTCATTTGCCAAAAGGGTTCAATAGTGACACAAAATATCCCCCAGCAATGAAAAATGAAACCCACAGAGGTAACATTAGCAACCAGCTGTCAGAAGAAAATCAGGGGTAGGATTGCCAGTCTGGTCATTTCACATCAGTGTGTTCATGAGAGGTACTGTGAGTGTATGAGACTGTGTGTGTGTGCACATGTGTGCAAGTGAATAGACTTGTGTGTGCAGTAGCATGAGAAATGAGAGCGGGTGCAGGTCCTAATGATGGCAGAATGCCCCAAACATGAAGCCGTAGTAGAACGGTCAGCGGTAGAGCGATACAGCACGGACTCTCAGACTAATGGTGCAAGGCTCCTCTCATGGGTGGGAATACTGTGAGACAGGTGAATGAAAAAGATAATAATATATTTTAATGTTAGAATTACTTCGTGTACTGTGGGTACGTTCAACATGGGATGCCAGCTTGTAAGTGAGATGCACACACTGTGTTACGTTTTCATCTCTAACCTTCATGAATTCATTTCACAGCCTCCCAAAACGGAGACCTAAAAACCTCTTCAAAGTAAACAGCCAGCACTAGCTATTTAGTCCTCCAAGCATGAAACATATTGACCATTCCGAGTCAGCATAGCTATTAACCCACGAATTCATATTCACTCCCTCTCCCCCCCCAACCCCCTCCTCCCCTCCACCCGCTTCCCTCCCCCACCTTGGACTCCAATCTGTAGGGGTTATTTTGCACCGAGATACAAGTACCTGCTGCCTAGTGCGTACACAGCCTCCTCCTAAACTTAATGCCAATTCCCTCCTGAAAGAGGATGGATGCAGTGGTATCAGCACCGGGGGCGCGGGGACAGCGAACACCGCGGTGGCGCTTGGAGTTTACAGAGCAGCAGCCCCAGCTCCGCCGCCGCCACCTCTTGCACGATGGCCCACCCCCGCCGACACACACACACACACACACACACACACACACACACACACGGTTCCAAATCTCCCCACCAGCAGGGATGATGCCGCAAGCCTGTCCGCACACTCCTGCACGCCACGGGACCCAGGCGAGCGCAGAGAGCGAGGAGGGTAGGGAGCGCACCGCAGGACTTGTAAATAAGCCTCCTTCCGTCCACATTCCGAGCGCTCCGCACTCCGCCGACCCCACCTCCCACCCCCGAGGCCGGCGGCGGGCAGGAGGGGGCGCGAGGGGCCGGGACCACCACCACCCCCCCGCCCCTTTACCTTGCAGCGAGAAGAGGGACAGGAAGAAGCCCAGCACCCAGACGCTGTGCAGCCAGTAGGTCCTCATGTCTCCGCCGCGCTCGAAGCGATGCTCCCCCGCGCGCTCCGGGTCGGCCTCTTGGCTCGCGCGCTCTCCAGAAAACCGCGCCGCTGGTTCCCTCGGTTCCCCTCTGGGCTCTCCCGGCTCCGGCCACCCGGACAGAGCAGCCTCCTGCCGCACGACGGCCGCGCTCAGAACCGCTGCGCTCTCCTCCGCGAGGGCGCGAGCCCGGGGCCGGAGGGACGCTCCGAGCGGCGCCTACTGTAAACACGGCGAACCCCTGCTCGCGCAAGCTCTCCGGCTCTCCTCCTCCCTGCCCTCCTCTCCCTCACTCCCCTGCAGCTCCAACTAAATGCGACTGTACTTAAACAAGCAGCATCTTATAGGACCGCGAACCGAGCCGAGAGGGCCCCGCTACTGCCATCTAGTGCGCACACCGCGCAAGCGCCGCAGCCCTGCGCTGGCTTGTGTGCGTGCGCGCGAGGTCCACCCCAAGCCGCCCATTACCCTTGGCTCTAGGCATCACAGGTGAAGCTCCTGCCGTCCTGAGTCCTTGACTTGACCTTGTTCTCCCACAGGTCCCAGTTATCTCTTTTTCACCAGGAGACGCTGGGCTCTTACAACCCACATTTCTTCATTATCCAATTGCTCCTTCTCTCTCTCTCTTTGAAAGGTCCCCCTATTCCCCAACAGCCTAACGGAAGTGCCCCTCCAAATGTCACCGTGACCTCCATCTCAGAAGTCTAATGGCTGTTTGAAATCTTACCCCACCTGACTTCTATGCTGCATTTCACGGTGGTAGCCTTTCCTTTTTACTTGATTCCAAAGTCACCGAGTCAAAATAGATCTCCTGGTGTTTCTGACCTTCACTCTAAGAGCCCCCGGGTCCTCTGCTCTTCATTGTTTAGATTTTCTCTTATCTTTTCTTGTTTCTTTCCTAAACTTATTTGGAAATCAAACATCTCTGTCGGTTGCTCCAAGATGGAGACCTCACCACTAAACTCCTACTTAGCCCTCAAATCAGGCTTCCCAGCTGAAGCAGGTACCAAGAATTTCTAACTGAATGCTCTCCAGGCCATGTCCAGTGGAAGCAAGGGGTTAGATTGGCTCCCCACTAACGAGCCCTGACTGGAAGTCAGGTGAACTGAATTTCAGTTCTGACAGTTGGGCTTCCGTTTGTTGGGAACCTTAACCAAGTCATTTAATCTCTGAACTTCATTTCACTCATCAGTGAAATCAAAGAATTGAATTATGTGATCATGATGTCTTTGCCCCTTCCAACCCTGTTTGTAACATCTACATCAGCTTTCTCAACTTTGGCACTACTGACATGTTGTACCAGATAGTATTTTGCTGTAGGAGGCTGTCGTGTGTATTGTAGGATGTTTAGCAGCATCCCTGGCCTCTACCCACTAGATGACAGTAGCATCTTCACACACAAGTCGTGAAAAACAGAAATGTCTCCAGGCATTGCCGAATGCCTCCTAGGGAGCAAAACTGCCCCCTCCACCCCGGCTGAGAACCTCTGATCACTACCTACTGCCATTTCCCTTCAGGAATGACTCCCTGTTTCCCACGTTTTTTGTTGTTTTGTCTGTTTGTTTTGTTTGCTCATACCTTTTGAAGTATCTTTCATGCCTCCCTTCTCCAGTTTTAGTTGGTCATCAATCTCACCAATACAAACATGTCAAAAGATGTCTCTATTTTTCCCAGCTTCACTGCCACCATTTCATGACATAGACGGCAGGGATTGTGTGCATTACACTTTCCAAAATATCACAGAAAAGTTAAGTGACTTTTCCCATGGCACACAACAGGCCAGTAACAGCAAGGTCAGCAGAGCTGAGGGAGGTTTCCTGATTTCAGGGCTGTTTCTAACCCATCCCTTTAGGGTTTTTTGTTGTTGTTGTTGTTGTTTGTTTTTTGTTTGTTTCGTTTTGTTTCCATCTCCACGTGCCTAGGTACGTACAATAGCCTCCCAGTTGATCCATTTTCTCCATCCTCCATGCTCTAATTGAGTCTCTACATTACCACCAGGTTAATCCTCTTTAACACCTTCTTTAAGACTCTTATCTCTTTATGAGTTATAGCAGCTCCCTATGGTCTTCCGGGTGCAGATAAGAACCACCTGGGGGCTTTTAAAACCTACTGATGCATGACCCCGCCCCAGACCAATTGGATTAAAATCTCTAGAATGGAGACCTAGCTTCGGTAGTGTTTTTTTTAAGACCCCAGGTGATTCTAATTTGTAGGGAGGGCTGAGAAATACCCTCTGGTCTACCAGATTGAATTCAGATTTCTTATTTTCCACTTCTAGGTCCTCTGAAACCTTCATCTTAAGTTTAATAATTTACATTCTCTATTTCTATAACCAATGGAGATCCTCTCTTTCAGACCACCCAATATTCTTTTAGTCTCTGCACTTCCTTCATGTTCTGCTTGTTTGTCTTGCCCAGCTTGTACTCCTCTCAGGAGGCAGTTTGCATAGTGGTCATAGCAAGGACTTAGAAGCTAAAACCAGGTGGATTCAGGTCCTTTTTTGCCTCTAACAAGCTGTGAGGCCTTGAATACGTCTCCAAGGGCTGTTGTGGGTATGATTCATGATATGCTTAATAAATAATGTCTATCAGTATTATTTTTCAAGAATCCACCTAGATTTCTTCAGCATCAGTATATGTCTTAGGAAGGTTTCTCAAAATGTAATCTGAGGACTCAGATGCAACAAAATCACTTAGTGCCCATGCAAAAAATCCAGATTACCTAATCACAACACCAGACTTAATGAATTAACATATTTAGATGTCAGGGGTGTCTGGTAATCTGCATTAAACTAATTTCTCTAGGTGACTCTAGTGCCTTCTAATGATTGAGAAACAGTGTCTAAGAATCACGAAATGTTAACAGCAGTGAGAAATATTCAATCTCAGTTTCAGTCCTGTTGGTATTTTGAGTCAGATCATCATTTGCTGTGTGGGACTGTCCTGTGCACTGTAGACTGTTCAGCAGCATCCCTGTCCTCTACCCACTAGGTGCCATTAGCACTCTCATCCCCAAGTTGTGACAACCAAAAGTATCTCCAGACATTCTACATGTGCCCTGGAGATAATAATCTTCCCCAGCCCACTCTGCCACCCCTGTGGAGACCACCTATCTAGTCCAAGCACCTTTTTTAAGTAAGGAAACTGAGTCTCAGGGAAGTCACATAACTTGCTAAGGTCATACAGTTCAGATTTGGATTTGGCAAAGCCAAGAAGTGTGTTACATCAGACTATGGTCTCCTTACCTTATGTTTAGAATGGCTTCCAACAATTCTTTAGTAGTGTTCTCAAAATTTCTCTTGATGCTTAAATTAGACATTTGCTTGAAATATATCTTGTACCAGCTATACTATCTTTCTATTTGTTTCTGTATTGTTTTAAAAATCAATCTCTAATTTCTGTGTTAGTATCAATTTCCAACTTGATTATAAACACATCTTCCAATGACCTTGTATCCCTTATAGAACCTAGCAGAGTGCAAAGTTCAGGTCAGACACTTGTTGAATGTAGCTAGCAATTGAGTAATTACCTGTTTGTGTGAAGCCAGAGAACACTTATGTTGGACAATTATATCAACTGTCCAAATATTTTTATCAGAATTTTCTTAAATTGTAATATATGCTTAGAAACTTTTTTTTCTCACAAACATTCTTTTCTGGGGAAAGAAAGTATCCTTCTCTATTTCTGCCCATACCCTTCACTTTAGTACAGGGACACTGTTTACAAGATAGAAAAGTGATTCTCTAATTGGCTGAGTAAAGTGACCTGTAGAGTTTTTATAACTAGTAAATATTCAGGCCCTATTCCCAGATGCTTTAATTCAGTTGTGGATAGGGCCACAGGTCAGTCGGATGCCTTGTCAGAGTTCAGGAACACGAAATTTGAAGATGTGTGTGTGTTGTTGGAATTTTCTGAATGTAAACATAACCCACATCCTGTGAAGTTCAGCTTATGTAACAGTGTGGAGAATATTCTTTTAATATCATAGTGCAAGGCACACTTACATATATGAACATATCTGTTTAAATAGGTAGTAATGATGGGACACTGCATTATCACTATGGTTCTGAAAGGCTAATTTTGTTTACAAAGGAATACAGAACATGAAAATATTAATCGGAGGCATAGAAGCCCTTGCTAGCTTTTTACCTAAGGGCATTTTATCCCCTTCCCTGCAGCAGCTTTCCACTCCAACAAAATCTCCAAGTTTATAAAGCCTGTCAACTTCCATTGCTAATTCTCAGTGATGGAATCATAATTTACTATGAGAAACTCCCTGGTATTACTGTTAAGTCATTTACATTCTATCAAAAGGTTTGTATTCTGATGGGTCCAGGAATTCCTAGAAGTTGTACCCCCCACCCCCCATCCCCCGGGATTCTCTCCTGAGTAGGAAAAAAAAAAAATCTAATAGCACTGGATGCCTTTATCAATATCCTTCTTTCATTCAGACCCCAAGTCCCCCTACAAGAAGAGAAAATAGTCCTTTCCCACTCAAAAGAACCCCAGAGATACCTAAACCAGCTTTTCATGTTTTATTATTATTATTAATTTTTTTTTTTGTAAATCACATGACCTCCTCAGATCCAAATGGAAAGGAACAGCTCTGGGACACCCACTCCCCTCACTCCCAAGTAGATTGGTCAGATTTTATTTTCATAGACCCCCAACTTCCTCCCATAATCAGTGGATGAATATTTAATTTACAATATCTGTGTCTAAACCACTCTAACTATGGAGTATTCCTCCAAAACTATAAGAACAATCATAAGAAAGATTTTTAAAAAAAAAAGAACAGCTTTATACTAATGTCCCAAAATAAAATCGAGAAGATGGAATACGAATGCATGATATACTGAATCAGCAAAACTATCCCTAACTAGAATACTTCTCAAAGGTTTTTTTTTTTAATCAAGTGTTAGCAAATCCTAAACAACAAGAGGGAAAAAAAGAAGAAAAAAGAAAAACCTTTTATTGCAAGTACAATTAGGTTTAATGTGTGTAGAAGCACATTTGTCCAGCGACCTTTTAGGATGCTGTGTTGGGACAAGGAGCCAAAAAAAGGAAAGTTTTGTTGTTGTTTTTTGAACAGATGGAGCGCCTATTTTTACCTTCCCAACATTAGAGCTGTTTTTCCCCCTCTTGAAACTAGAGACTCATCATCCTGTACCAGCATACAACTGCCATTCATGTCTGCCTTTATTGTACTCCCACTACTTGACTTTAGGCAAGGGAAGGTGACACACACAATATCTTCCATAATAGACTTGGCAATCTGGACTGGGGTTTCTTTTGACTGTCCCAATGCCTGCCAGAGAAGTTCTCACAGATCTTGGAAATGGCTACATAAGTTATGTAGAATTAGAAAATGAAGAACAAGAATGCACATTTTTGTGGCCCTCTGAAATGAAACAAGTCCAGCTGCACACTGAAAAGCCTAGCGTAACTGTGCTCATCTAACAATAAGACCTTATGGTCGTGGAGCTACTTCTTGTGCATGAGCTCATTAATTCAGCAGTGAAGAAAATTTCAGAAAGTGGGAGTTTGTCTTCTTGCCTTTGACTTGTTTCACCCTAGAAGTTTACAGCTAAATAAGGAAAGGCTAGAACCTGATGTGTCAGGAAGCCAAATAGTAGGGACTTCCCTGGTGGTCCAGCAGTTAAGACTCCATGCTCCTAATGCAGAAAGCCCGGGTTTGATCCCTGGTCAAGGAACTAGATCCCACGTGCCACAATGGGAAAAAACAAAAAAGAAAGAAAAAAGAAAAAAAGATCCAGCATGCCACAACAAAGATCCTGCACACAGCAACGCAGCAACGAAGATGTGTGCCTCAACTAAGATCCGGCACAGCCAAATAAATATATATATTTTTTTTTTTTAAGAAAGAAACCAAATAGTAGAGCTTCAAGAGAAAGGACTTCAGTACTTGACAGGACCTTAGACGAGGCAATGTGGTGTGGTATAGAAGAAAAATCTAGCTGTAACCTCAAACATATAAGGGGTTTTCCACTCATTGGCCATGTGAGCTTGGTGTTAGTTTGCAAACTGGCCCCCAAGAGGACAAGGAGAGATGGAAAAAGATACAAATTACCCCCAGAATGGTATGTGGCAGATTTAACAAGCAAAAGAAGATAAGTAGATCTCCACAACCCTTTGCCAGAATCCTAAAAGTCTAGGTAGAGACCTGAACTGGGTTCAGTCAAGTATCCCGTCCAGATGGTCTCAACAACACCTTGCTCTCTGAAGACTGCTTCCTTGAAAACAGCTTCCATCGTAGGAACAGTGGGCAGAGTGTACATTCCAACCACAGGGGAGGGGGTGAGGAACCTCTGATTGCCTAGGTCCAGCTCTTTGGTCAGCCAGGGGTCTTATCCTCTCAGTGACCCCCTGACATGGGTAAATAACTCAACTTCTTTGAGCTGTAGTTCTTTCCTTAAGGGTATTGTGTGTATGTATTGAAATAAGATATAATAAGTTTCCTGACATACATTAAGCGCTCAATGAAGGTTATCCACAACACTACCTCAAGCACCACTGCTCACCCTCTGACCTTCCCTAAACCCACTCTCCCACCTCCAATTTTACAAAAAAGACTAAGGCTTCCAAAACTCAAGCAATGTGTCCAAAGTCATATAGTTACACCAAAAATAGGACTTAGTCCTTCTGATTCCTTATATAGTGCTCTATCTTAATATGTAACTAAAGGTAAGGCTTCCCACCAACCCTCTTCCATAAAATAAAACTTCCTCTCCTGTAGATGGTATAATTTTTAAACTACTTATGTAAACCTAGAGAAAAGCTCCAAAGTTTATATTATATTAGATAAGGACTAGATAACACAGCCTGGGGTCGTTTGAGTCAAGACATTGATTCCTGACTAGTGAAGGACTTTTGCCAAGGCAGGAGGCTGACAGATGTCAGAAATAAGGAGCTATAATATCCCCCTTTGAACCAAAATAACTTCTTTTCTCTTAAAATATCCACATTTGCAACTGAAAGGAAAATTAACTATTCTGGCTGAAGAAATTGCTTTTGCCATTAGGATGCAAATGGCCAAGCAAATTTGTTGCCCAATAAATCTTTTTGGGCATTATATAGACATAGTCTTAGAATTTGTAAAGTCTAAACTATAAAAGCAAATAACATAAAAGGAGAAGAAGCTATAAATTCCAAATCTAGCTGACACTTTTGTATGTAAGGCTCAGGGCGGGCAAAACACCCTCTTAAGAACAGAAATTACAAGAACCAAGTGGAGTTAGAAAGGCTTCTGGTTTCTTTTCTCCTGTGCCTTCCTATTATATTGTACTTTTAGCAATTAATGGAGTGACGTAGCAGGACCTGACAACCTGCTTTGAGCAATGGGATTAGAAGTTCTATTTCTTCATCCTCACTCCCCATGTTAATTTCAGCCCACGATGACGGCCTAAGAACAAATCAAACTTGGAAGGAAGGTTTTTGGCTGTTGATTATGTCCCAAAGACCAGAAAGGGGGACTTGAACTCAAAATAGAAAAATGCTAGGACCTTCTGGACTTTGTCAAACGTGGAGCCTGACTATTTCTGGACTTCATTGATGAGGAAACAGGTTCAGAAAGGTACAGTAATGGTTTCCAAAGAATTGTCCTTACATGAAAAGAGGAGATTGCATGTATTTTCATCCTAATCTCTCACTACACTTCCACAGATACCTCATCCTCTGGCCAAATTATTCACTAATCCCTCAACAAATCTAGAGTTTTTTCCTGCTTTTGCTCAAGCTACCCATCTACCTCATCACTGATTTTCTTCAAAGCCTGTGTCTACCTCTGGGACATTCAAGGAGCATCTTCTCAGATAAGACTATGAGGCAAGGATAGGCCTGTTTTATTCACCACTATGTCCTTGGAACTGAGCATAGTTCCTGGTACCTAACAGGTATGTCTAAAAATAGCTGTTGAAGACAAAGGATTAATCTCCAAAATATATAAACAGTTCATCCAGCTCAATATCAAAAAAACAAACAACCCAATCAATAAATGGGCAGAAGACCTAAATAGGCATTTCTCCAAAGAAGACATAGAGATGGTCAAGAGGCACATGAAAAGCTGCTCAACATCACTAATCATTAGAGAAATGCAAATCAAAACTACACTGAGGTATCACCTCACACCGGTTAGAATGGGCACCATCAGAAAATCTACAAACAGTAAATGCTGCAGAGGGTGTGGAGAAAAGGGAACCCTCTTGCACTGTTGGTGGGAATGTAAATTGGTACAGCCATTTATGGAGGTTCCTTGCAAAACTAAAAATAGTTACCATATGACCCAGCAATCCCACTACTGGGCATATACCCAGAGAGCACCATAATTCAAAAAGACACATGCACTCCAATGTTCATTGCAGCACTATTTACAATAGCCAGGACATGAAAGCAACCTAAATGTCCATTGACAGATGAATGGATACAGAAGATGTGGGACATATATACAATAGACTATTACTCAGCCATAAAAGTGAACGAAATTGGGATATTTGTAGAGACACGGATGACCTAGAGACTGTCATACAGAGTAAAGTGAGTCAGAAAGAGAAAAACAAATATCGTATATTAACACATATATGCAGAATATAGAAAAATGGTACAAATCAACCAGTTTGCAAGGCAAAAATAGAGACACAGATGTAGAGAACAAACATATGGACCCCAAGTGGGGAAAGCAGGGTGGGGGGGAGGGGGGTTGGGGTGGGATGAATTGGAAGATTGCGATTGCCATATATACATTACTAATAAGAAAAAAAATCAAATTGTACACTTTAAATATATGCAGTTTATTGTATATCAATTGTATCTCAATAAAAGTTCTTACAAAAATAGATAAAAATAGCTGTTGAATGAAGAAATGCATCTTCCATCCATGCTTCTGGAAGTGGAACCCTGTTTTGCTTTGTACAACTTATAAGTAAGTGACTGTAGTTGTATATGTAGGTAGCATAGCTTCCCTATTCGATTGCAAGCTCACGGAGGACAAAGATCATGCAACTGAATGTAGCCACTGCAGTGCTAACTATTGTCTTAAGCCCATAGTTACAATACAATGAATGAATGAATAAATAAATGAATGCATTACAGTTGAGGTTTTGAGAAAATCTCCTGAACCATATTAATAAGAAATTGAATTTGTTCAATTTCAACTACTTGAAATTGAACAAATTCAAGGGCCAATAAAGGATAGAAACCCTATATCTACTCTTCTTAGAGTAAGTCCATTTTAAAACGTTTATTAAGGAGAATCATTATTTTTCTAAAAATATATTCATTCCTTCAACACTTCAATGTAAAGCTTACAAATGTACATTTATTTACCACAATTTTAGTGGAAGCCCAAGACCCTTTCTTGCATAGGCCCATTTTCTTTCTTACAAAAAAATCTTATGATACCTATGAAAAATCTGTGTACAGAATTTCTTCCAGATTTTTCCAATTACCAGAGTCTTTTACAGTTGTCTCACCCCCCGCCTAAATCAATAGCATTTTTTTTCCAGCATACCTTTAACAAATATGTCCAAAGCATTCAACATAGTTTTCCCTAAAACAGCAACTTTTTCTTTTTGCTCCCATTATTTGTTTGTTTTAAATAGTAATTAGTTAAATTATGTAATTACCATAGCACATAAAGCCAACATAAATACGTTTGGAAAAAATAATTCACACTTGATAAACATAATTTAGCTGATGGGAAAAGAAGAACACGGTGCATTAAGGAGGTCTACTAATCAGGGGGCCCCAGTCAGAACAGAGGGAAAAGAGTGATGGTTAATTGAGGAGGTGGACAAATACAGTTGCATAAGAGATCTTTTCCTGTAACACAAACAAATCTAGAGACAGCTGTCATTCTATATATATAGTATCAAAATTCATAAAGAACCTTTATATCTCAGAACAAAAATGTTTATAAAAATAAGCAGAGAATCCATGTGCAGGTCTCATATGTATTCCATTCAAATTTGATATTCTGTTAACAAACAGGTGCCTATATTTATCCATCTATAAAATACATTTATGCTTACTATTAGTTTCAGAAATAATTCTTACTAACATTGTGTCATACATATTCATTTTACTTGTATTATTTCAGGAATGAAGGAAGGCTACGGATAAATCAAAACAAGCCGTCATTGATCATATATCATTCAGAGGGAGAGAGAGAGAGAATTATGATAGATAACACAAGCGACAGAGGTAGGTGACGCATAGCGACTGTCCTCATACAGGTTTACAATTTAGTGGCAGGAACAGAAAGACAATAAATTAATAAGAGTAATGTAAAAAGAAGAGACTAAAATATCATAATCACACTTGCTTAGACTAAAAAAATACATGTTTAAATAAAAATCCCAGCACATTTTGGTATTCCTTGGCCAGGTGCTCTGGTCAGGCCACCGCAGTTCTACATAGAACACATTAGGCATTATTTGTAATAAACATTTGTAATAAACATTTGTATTCTCACTCTTTGATAGGGACTCCCTTGTACACCTTGCTGTAAGACAGCCTAGATTTCTCTGGGAGCTTTTAAAGCAGGGCAGGCACCGGTGTTGGTATCTGTAATTATGTTGAATGCATCAGGTGTACCACTGCTATCAGTGACTTGCTGGTGGAATGAGCGAGTCACACACTCATGGATCTTTCCGTGTATGTAGCTATACATTTTTATGCCCTGTGTGTGTGTGGTCAGAGTAGAGTGGGAGAATTGCATTTCTCGTTGAGAAATCATCATTTATCAAGTTAGACTGACTATCAGTCCGGAACTGCCTTCAAGGTCAAGGACTGCTGAATGTCCAGAAATGAGATTTCTCATGGATGGGTGCTGAAGACTATCAAGAGCTTGATGAATGTTCTCACACCTGGCCGGGCTGATAGACTGAGCAAACTGGATTCAGATTCCGTACTCGCCTGTTACCTGGTGACTGGCAGATCCCATCCCAATTTTAGCTTCTGACCTTTTTCTTCCAAATTTTGCTTTAGTGCTGCCATTATTTTTCTGGTCCATTTCACTGAATTTTTACCTCCTCTCATGTTCTTCACTATCCCTTGTTTAACAGCTCTCTCTGGCTTGTACTTGCTCTCCTTGCTGTTTCTAGTGTGTATGGAAGTGTGATATCTAAAGACCTGAACCCAACTTCATTTTAGCATATGTGTGTGATACAGATGGTCCAATTCTTCCTTCACTCTTCTTTGGTAGAGTGAGGATAGAGGTAATGATAATAAGATTTAATTCCTTATTTTAAAAATTTCCTATCTCATACATTTACTTATTTCTTTCCAGTTTACTTTTTCCTTTGAATCCTTTTTTCAGAAGTTCAAAATTGGCAAAAATATGATGTTAGAACATATTGAAATGTAGCATCTTACTGGAAAGGACGTGCTACATGACAGAGTCAATATTCTGCTCCAAATGTCTTTCTATTCCTTTCCCCTCGTTTTGAACAATCATTAAAAGCCAAGCTCATGTCCATAAAAATGTTTCCTTAACACTAACTAAACTTGTGGTGACCCCTCCTTCCTGCCAATTCATATTGTCTGCATCATTAATTTGTCTCATAATCATACATTGCCTTACACTATCCTTTTCATTATATTCTTTGCATTTTTTTTTTCATTTTTGGTATTTGAGTAGGATCTCTCAAGTTACCAGTCTGATATCATCGAAGATACTATGAGATAGAGAAATGGACAAGTTGTACTTTGCCCTCGCTCCTGTTTCTCTGACTTTTCATGCAGTTTTCATTTTATCACTATTTGGACTATAAGCTCCATGATGGGAAAAAATTAAGAGTTTTTTTTATTCCTAACACAAGTCCTGACTTGCAGAAAGCACTTACTGAACAAAGAAGCCATGAAAGAGTGATCTATAGCAGTGAAACCTGAAAGAACAGACAATACAGATAGAAGTAACAAATTTCAGTTCCCTTGTCTAATAAATGGAGCTAACTATATCCATCTGCCAACTTCAGGGAGTGGCATGACGAAAAAATGTCATTTAGCTATAAAATAGCCTAATGACTTCTACACCTCTAAAGATGCCTTGTACTATCACTCCCTTCATTGTTTAAAAAGCTGCTTTACCAAATTGAATTGTAGTTATTTATTTATTTATTTATTTATTTTTATTGGCTGTGTTGGGTCTTCATTGCCGCACGTGGGCTTTCTCTAGTTGCGGCGAGTGGGGGCTACTCTTCATTGTGGCTTGTCATTGCAGTGGCTTCTCTTGTTGAAGAGCACAGGCTCTAGGCACATGGGCTTCAGTAGTTGTGGCACTCAGGCTCAGCAGCTGTGTATCACAGGCTCTAGAGTGCAGGCTCAGTAGTTGTAGCACGTGGCTTAGTTCCCCCGCGGCATGAGGGATCTTCCCAGACCAGGGCTCGAACCCGTGTCCCCTGCATTGGTAGGCAGATTCTTAACCACACAACCACCAGGGAAGTCCTATATTTATTAATAAATAACCTATTTTTTTACTTTCATTGATCAGATAAATATATAACATACTATGCAGTAAAATAATTGACCTACATTATCCTTATTAGATCATTTCGAAATAGTATACACAATTCACAATTACTAACTTCATGAGCTCGCAGTGGGTCTAGGACCTCAGACTGGAAACGTGTTCTATAAAAATTTAAAGGTATTATTATTTTATTATTTATTATTTTTAACAACATTAGTAATAATGAACCAAACTGCCTGCTCAAGAGGCCAGTTTTCAGTCACCTGCTTTGACTTTCTCTTTTCTGGGTTGGTCAATTCACAAAATGCTAAGTGGATAACTAGGGAACAAGAAAGAACCCTAAAGGTCCCATCCTATTTCACGTGCCTGCAATGTGTTGTTGAGAGATCCTCATTCTCACTGCAAAATAACAAACTGACCCATCTGCTACTACACTGACATAAAGTAACAGCTAAAATAGCAAAAACATTTTAAAAACTAACTCCAATTACTACAGATTCTCCTTAATCTAAACTAAACCCATTCTTGTATTTCCAGGAAATTCACCAGCAAATGTATGGCAGCTAAGGATTAGGGAGGTGCAACCATCCCCTTTATAAATCTTCCTTCAAATCCAGGGAGCCCTGTGCTTTGTCTTTTTGATACAAATCAGTTCTGGGGAGACACAAGTTTGAATCCAAGTCAACTCCAGTACAATTCCAAAAATTGCTGGAGAGGAATTGAAGAGGACTACATGACTAATTGAAGAAAAGCGATTTCAAAATAGTAAAAAGTTTTCTTTGTTAGAAAACCAGTAGCTGTCTGCCAGGTTAAACTTCTTGTCATTTATCCACGAACATACCATGGGTCAACTTGACATAAAAGTACAAGATAGCTGTGATTTATGGCTGTCCATTTCCACACTGACAACATTCAGGCCTGGTCTTTTTGGGGGGACCCTGTCTATAGAAAAGCAATTGATCATGATAATTAATAAGTATGAAGTAAATGGCTGCCCCCACCACAAAAAAAATAGGTCCAACATTGTAAAAACTGGCGGCATTCATTAAGCCAATTTTAGTACCTAATTTACTCAAACAGATTCAGAAGACAATGGAGATACACTGTTCATGAAAAAGGTAGTTATAATCCTGAAATACAGAGCAGACAAGTAATTTGACTTGAAAGTCACTTATCTAAGTTAGCATTTTGAAAACACTTTCCTATATTAGACATAACTAGTCAGTGTCTTCCTCTTAAGGAGGTCTTAGCAGCATTATAAGAGAGGAAGTGAGATAGAGACTGTTTTTAAAGTGTTTGTTAATGTTACATCTCTTTCTGCTTCATTCATTTTCTAATATTTACTTACATCTGTGGCACGGATAAAGGTCAGAAAGGTATCTGTATGTCTGTGTAAGGACCAACTATTTAAACACATCTCACTCCCACTTAATCAAAAATGCCTTAGTAGAGTCGGAATTCAAGGATAGTTTTGGAGAGAAGTAAGATGATTTGACTGGCTCATTCTGATAGTTGAAGTAGACTACTTAGCCATCTGTTCTCATCTGAAGGTATCACGCTTAAGTTGGCAGGAGTGGCTGCAATTGTTGATATGAGTACACTAGAGAGACATGTTGCTATGGAAACAATATCCCTGAGTTACATTATACCTTGTAGAGGTCTTGGCACCGAGAGTGACCACCTAAAGCAAGAAATGAAAACAAGGAATTACAGAAAGCTGAACAATAATATTTAGTCTCTACAAAGGAGCGCTGCTAATTGCTAAAGCGGACTTTTTGGCATATTCTGATGTAAAAAGGAAGTCATTATACAAGTAAATGCATCCACATGAGGATTTAGGACTCTGCTATTGCAGAAAGGAGTCCTGTAAAATATGTATTCCAGTCACTTGCCTTCTTCCCAGAAATAAACTATGAGGAGATCAAAAAGAAGGTTAATCTATTATCGGATTTTTAAAATTCATCTAGGACCCACTATATAAAAAAAGTACAGAATGTGTTTCTTCACATTGAAGGCAAGAAAATTCAACATGAACATCATTAAGCTCAAGGCAAAGTCTGAAAGAGATACCAAACCTTCACAGTAGGTTCTCTGACCTCTAAATGTAAAAGCTGGATTATTATAGAAAATATTTCAGCTGTTCTTCACTACAGATAGGGACACACACACACACACACACAGGATATCAGAAACATTCTCTTTGCTGTAAAAATTTTCAGTTAAAAATATTTTTTTACAGAATTACAAGTTTAGGACTTCCCTGGTAGCGCAGTGGTTAAGAATCCACCTGCCAAAACATGGGTTCGAGCCCTGGTCTGGGAAGATCCCACATGCTGCAGAGCAACTAAGCTCGTGCACCACAACTACTGAGCCTGCACTCTAGAGCCCACGAGCCCCAGCTACTGAAAGCCCAGGCACCTAGAGCCTGTGGTCTGCCATGAGAACCCCTCACCCACAACAAGAAGCCCATGCACCACAATGAAGAGTAGCCTGCATTCGCCACAACTAGAGAAAGCCTACAGGCAGCAACAAAGACCCAACACAGCAAAAAAAAAAAAAAAAAAATTACTAGTTTCATAAAAATAAAACCAGGAAGTACTAAGGAACGAGAAGAATTAAAAAGATAATCCCATAAACCCACCTCTCAAATACAACTTCTATGCCATTTTGGTGTATTTTCTCCCTCTCGCTCGCTTTTAACTCTCTGAATATCTTTAAGCAACAGCATTTTATATCACCGAGGACTGACTCAAATTTAATTCAACTTAGATGAAAAGAAATACCAGAAGAAAGAATTGAGTCCAGGCACGATACATTTAAATCATTCCCCATCTTTACAGACCATACCTTATCAGATTCCATTCCTAGCACCAGAGACTATCACAGCTAAAAGGGACCCCCCAGAGATGGTCAATTCCAACTCACTCATTTGATAAATGAGAAAACTGGTGTCCAAAGAAAGAAGTGAAGTTACTTGCAGACATCACACAATCATTAAGCAGTTGACTTAGACTTTTGCCATTTTCAAAGCAGCCCAGTGTCACCAATTTATCTCTGTATATTAAAACAAACTTCAAATTACGTCTGACTAATGGCGATGTCTTATATCAAGTTGTTCTTTTCTCAGTCTTTTTACTCTACCCATAAGAAAGGGACTGTAACATACATTGTGTTCACTGCTGCCTGGACCAGATAGAAATTCCAGCTGTTATGTTCATTTCATCTTGGTGAGGAGACAGTGCTCTCCCTCATCCTCCCCTCTTCAGACACGGTGTCCAAACCCAGGTCAGAGGGGAAAATTACATGTGTTCACAACAGTTAAGTGCAGGCTATCTAAAGCAGATGCATGAACCCAGTGGAAGACGCAGGAGCCTGCACTAGAAGACATCTCAAATATAGAGCACCTACCACTCCACTTCCAGGCTCAACATGAAAATTCTCCTTTGTCCTCTAACCCCACACCCCAAGTTGAATTCCTTTCACACCTCTCATCAGCCTTTCTCCCATAAAATTTGCAAATCTTTCTCTTCTTTCCCTTCACCCAAACTCAGCATCTTAGTCTGTCCAGTCTACTATAACAATATACCACACACTGGGTGGTGTAAAAACACAGACATTTATTTCTCACAGTTCTGGAGGCTGAAAGTCCAAAATCAGGGTTCCAGCATGGTGTGGTGAGGAACCTCTTCTGGGTCGCAGACGTCTGACTTCTCCTATCTTCACAAGGTGGAAGAGGCAAAGGAGCTCCCTTGGCCTCTTTTATATGGGCATTAATTTCATTCATGAGCATTCTGCCCTCATGACCTAATCCCCTCTCAAAAGCCACACCTTCTACTACAATTACGTCGGGAATCAGGATTTCAACACATGAATTTTGGGGGCACACAAATATTTAGATCATAGCATTCAGTCTTATCCGGTTCTTGGATAGGAAGCCCAGTCTGGAGACCTCTAAGAAGTGTCTCTTGCAGCTCTTTTTTTTAACTTTGGTGTAGGCTGAGATAGAGAAAATGTCTCTTAGAGTAAAAGAAGAGGGTGGAAATACACAGAGAAAAAAATGAATCAATATTTGATATTTAAGCCTTACCACAAGATTATATTCAACCAAAAGATAGAAAGCTAAAGCAGGAAAGGACTTTCTATATCGGTTAGTCCAAATTCTTTTTTAGATTGAGGGGAATGAGGCTTGGAAAGTCAAGTTTATTTGTGTCTGTCTGTGATCATCCAGGAAGATGGTTCTAGGTTCAAGATAAGAATCTAGATTGCCAGTGCATCTGACACCAAAGCTCCCTTATCTAATATCAGGGCTCTGACAACCTCAGAGGTATCAGATACTTCTTGCAGGCATCAACACTTCTTGTATATGAAATAATGTGATTTAAAATAGTAATTGCATTTGGAGGCATTCTTATGTACAAGTTCCCTCACTTCTGAAATGCTCAGACTCACATAAGGTCTGAGCCAAGAGCATTTCCTACAGAATGTGTGGTTTCTCTCTGCAACAGTTGGCCAAAGACTTGCATCTCTTAATCTTCCAGCATATATCTCCCTGCTTTCAGAGAACATGTCCTGTGGTGCTTAATAGTAAACATGAGTTTGCTGAGCCCTGACGCTTTTTAGGAATCTACAGTGCAAATACCAAGAATCAAGTGTGAAAGGGTATGCTGTGATCCAGCAAGAGAACATGTCCAAAATAGATAAAGGAATAGAGGGATTCTGGAGACAAGTATTTGAAATGTGCAAAACTTGTCTTACAGGGCTACCTTTCATTTCCTCTTCCTTTCTGCTATACTAACAGATCTCTTACAATGCATTGATGCTTATTTCAGTAAAGTTATACATATCCCTAAATATGTGATCATTTACAGTTGCATTAAAGTACATTTGGCCATACCACTGCCCTCACTCTCAGAAGGTCATTCCACAGTTGTCAGTTATTCTCGGATATATCAAGGACCAGTTTATGGTCTGCCCTGTTCCTAACTCCAATAGAACTTCTGTGAGATTAGGATGTTCTTATTTTTCACAGCTGCAGCTTAGAATGTACTTTTAAGAAGTCTTTTCCAAGGTCTCTTGGTTACAACATCTCCCTTGTGGATTACTGCAAGAGCTTCCTGAACTCCTGTACTCCTGCCCCAACAGCTATTTTCTGCACAGTAGCCAGAGTGATCCTTTTAAAACATTAATCTGATCATGTTACACCCTTGCTGAAAGCACTGTAATGACTTTCCATCACTTTAGTATAAGATCAAAGCCCTTTACCTGATCTGGTCCCTCTGTACCTCTCTGACATTTTTGCTCACTTACCCCTGTCTCTCCAAGCACATGCTTACCTCAGGGCCTTTCTGACGTGGCTTCTCTCTCTGAAATGTTTTTTGCACATGGCTGCCTCCTTGAACTCTTTCTAATGTATGCTCGACTATTATTTCATCAGAAAAGTCCTTCTGGAATACATTCTTTAAAATAGCAACATGCTTGTTGGTTTGTAACCTGGCCATCATACATAGAGGACAAGGAGAGACAGAAGAAAGAGGCAGATGACTCCAGATTGGTAGGTGGCAGCAAGGGAACTTACACATGAGCCTTGTCTTGTGTGGCTGCAGGATGAGTAGATCTCTGCACCTGCCTGCCAAAATCGTAAAAGGTTGCATAGAGGTTTTAACTGGGTTCCATCAGGCACACCCTCCAGATGGTCTCAGCAACACATTGCTCTCTCAAGGCTGCATCCTTGAAAGCAGCTTCAGCTCTGGGAATGGTGGGCAGAATATATGTTCCAGAGACAGAGGAGGGATGAGGTGCCTCTGATTGCCTTGTCCTTTCAATGATTTCCTCCACAACCTTCACCCTTACTCTTTTTTTATTCTCTGCTTTTTTTTTTTCTTAAACCAACTTTTTACTGCTCAATGTTATGTTTTGCCCCTGTTTGTTTACTTCCTGAAACTTATTCCTCTACAAGTGCAGGTACTTTTCTGTTAGTCCACTGATAAAACTCTCAACAGTTAGTAATTGCTCAGCAAATATCTGTGAAATGGCTGGGTATGGTGGACTGTTTCTTGTGAGGTGGCATAGACCATTTAGGAGAACTTGTATTGGTCACTTGCTACTTACATACTTTGAAACAGTATTTCAAGTTTTAATGAAAGTGATTTATCGCTAATGCAACAGAATTAATGTTTAATTTATTTAATTTATTTTATATACACAAGAAGGGATTTAAGAAATTTTCTTGTGTCTCCTATACACTTTACTGAGTAGGAGAGAAGAGGGTGAGGTTAATAGAAGCACAATGAAAACAGAATCGCATTCACTACTCTGCTTATCTTTACCAAACTCTACTCCTTAGAAGGGTCATAGAATCAGGCATCAAGTCTGTCTTGATAAGAAAAATAAAAATAAAATGTTGAGAATCTTTTTTTTTTTCCAACTAGTGATTGCTTGACTTCATGCTTGGTATGGACATCGATATGAGAACGCCTTTGAAATAAATCTACAGCCCCTCAACATTCTTGACCCATAACTATGGACATCACTGCACTGCACGTGTCTAAAGATCAAACTTCTACTTAGTGACATATTTATAAAAAGAACCTAATATGGTTCTTAACACACAGTAGGTATTCCGAAATGTTATTTCTCCTTCCCTTCCCCTTACCTTGATTTCCTCAGCTGTGACAAAGACAAAAGAAATGTTAGTAACTTACCATTGTTAGCAATCTACCTTCCTTCTAGTGTCCTCTTTACGTCAGGTCAGGCCCTCCTTTATTGGGAAGATTCCAAGTAATAAGTACAGTGGGAAAAGATATTAACAAAATGACTAATGTTATCCATACAATAAAGGCCAAGGTGTAGAAGGATGAGGAGGGTCTAAATGGTACTGGTGAACCCAGTGACAGGGCAAGAATAAAGATGCAGATATAGAGAACGGACTTGAGGACATGGGGCGGGGGGGTAAGGGAAGCTGGGATGAAGTGAGAGAGTAGCATTGACATGTATACACTACCAAATGTGAAATAGATAGCTAGTGGGAAGCTGCTGCTTAACACGGGGAGATCAACTGGATGATGGGTGATGACTTAGAAGGCTGGGATAGGGAGGGTGGGAGAGAGTCACAGGAGGGAGGGGATATGGGGATATATGTGTAGGTGCAGCTGATTCACTTTGTTGTATAGCAAAAACTGGCACAACAGTGTAAAGCAATTATATTCCAATAAAGAGCTAAAAAACAAAAACCAAAAATAACTCATAGACTAATTCAGTGACTTAACTACCACAGCAGGTTGCTTATGGGAGAAATGGATGCTGACCAGGGAATTATATCATCTCAACAGCATGGAATAGTGGAGTAGACACATCGTGGAGAACTTGGAGGACCTGGAGAACCAAGAACATCCAACCTCTCTAAAACCATGTTTCCCTTACCTCAGAATACTGTGACTTCCTAATGGAAGAAAGCTAGTTACTCCTCATATCCTATATTCTTCCACGTTGCTCTGTTGAGGTCCAGGATTCAAACCAGCAAGGCCTGAAAGATGAGATCAGAATGAGACAAGGAAAGAATTACATGTTGGAAAATATATAGTGATAGATGAATTTTTATCTCCAATAATCTAGAGACTATTTCTGGGAATAAATTTTATTTTTTTCTTAACAACTAAAAAGAGTTTATGGAGGCTGGATAGAGAGAGTTGAAAGAGGAGGAGATGACACCTGGAAGCACCGGGGAGTGGGCAGTTGTCAGACAAGTAAAGTACTTAGCAAGCCATTGGGAGAGAGGCTTTCTAGAAGTTTGGGGAAGCATTGTGATTGAAATTACTCTTTGTGAAGTTTTTTGAGAGAGTTTATAGTCAAGATTCAAATGCTCCTAATTAGACTCTTGTGGCCAAATCTTAGTTTTTGTTTAACTGTAATTCTTTACTTAGGCCCATGCTTGAAGTAAGAGCAAGCCAACCTGCCTTCACCTGCCTTCAAATTCTCTAAGTTCACAGAATTTCTAGATGAAACTTGGGTGGGCAATAGAAAGCTGAATTTGGAAAGATTTCTGGAATTATCCTACATGAATACCACTCAAACAAGGGGGAAATTTTAAAAAACTGATTGGCAAAGAGCAAAAGGTATTATAAATACACATCTTATCTCTCTTTGTAGAGGCTTATAAAATGCTACAAAAATATGTCTAGTACCTCATCATTTGATCCACTGCTCAATAAAAAAGGAAGCCAGAGTAGCTAAGATGATATGTCATAAAGAACTGAGGCTGTGAGGAAGGAAAAAGGTACTCAGAGCCAGTATATATAATCTGAAGGGACAGTTTGTTTTAAGAGTTTATAGAGTGAAAGGAAATACTCATGAAAGGTTTTGACATGAAGAGCTGAAGAAATTAGAATTTCAGAAGTTTTGTGATCTGTCTGTTGGTCTTTTCAAAAGATACTGTATTAAATGGTCAAACTGATTTCCTTTTTTTTTTTTTTTTTCTTTTTAAAAATGAGTCTCTACTGAGACTGGCTGCAAGGAAAGATCCAACTAGCCTGACTTGCTGCATGTTATAAAGAAATAAGCATAAGTGTGTTTTCTTTTTTCTTTTTTAATCCCTTTTTCATTCCCTTTCATCATATTTTATCACCTATAGGTAAGTGTTTGGAGGGTCAAGTTTGCTTATCTATCCACAGAGCCTAAGACAATATCGGGCACATAATACTCGTTCAATGGATTGCCTAATGAGTGATTGAGTTAACAATCTAATTTTTACAGAGGAAAAACACATCAATTGATCACTGTCATCTATATTGACAAGATACTTAAGAGACGTAGCATATTTTTATTTCAATTTTTCTGACAAGAATGCACACATTGAAAAAGAATCAGGAATTGTGAATGATGTCCATGTCAAAGAGTGGTCAACGGAGTGGCTCTTCATATATTTATTAGAAATCTGGTTTCTTGCCATTTTATTTCTATCCATCCACCAGTGGAAGAGATACTCATAAATGTTTTATTGAATAGCTTTCATTTTAACATAAGCAGTAAGTTGGAGAGCAGATGCTTCCACATCTATTGGATTGTCTTTGTGATGAAGCCAAATGCCAGGGCTGCTTTGGCAAGAACTTTAATATTGGCTAGGTCTCGGGATCAACTGTCTTCAACAGGATTTATTTTTTTTTTCAAATTATCATTTAATAACTTTTTAAATATTTTATTGACTAGTCTGAAGAAAGTCCTTCAAATTCTCCACCAAAAACAGCATAATTTGGGGATAATAACTTGACAGCTCCCTTTCTGAACACTGGACCATGCTAGGTATCCCCTCTTCAGCCTTACTCTTCAGACACCACTTCCTCACCATCACTCTGACTCACACCACACCTTCTAGCCTGTAAGTGATTCCAGGTGATTGATATGGGAAGCTCTGGACCAAGTTAAATTCCACACTAACTCCTTTCTCCCTCCTCAGGGTCTTTACTTTGCTTCCACCTTTCACCTGACATAGCTCAATTAATTCTACTTTGGGCAATTTTTATTTTATACCTGTTAAAAGTATTTTATACCTGTTAAAGGTATTTTATACCTGTTAAAGGCTGGCAGTGTACTATATTTGGCCACACAGGTTTCTGAGGGCAATAACACAGGGAACATTCAAGCTGAATTAAATTCTTCATATTGGATGTGAGTTTTTCACCACAAATTCCTGGTCTTACTCTGCTGAGATGGACTGTATCATAAATCAAATATAGTGGCTTAAAAAATAAGTTTATTTTTACTATATAAGAAATCCAGAAGTAGTTGACTGCAGGATTGTTGTAGTAACTCAGCAATCAGTATGACTCCACTTAGCCTTCTCATTGTGGTTGCAAGATGGTGGCAAAGGCTCTGCCATCATATCATATTTGGCCAAGAAAAATAAAGAAGAAAGAAGAAGCAGCATTAGCAGATGTCCACTTGCATGTCATTAGCCAGAAGTCTGTCACGTGGCCAACACTGATAGGATGTTACTTGGGCCAATCTACCATGTCTGCCACACTTCTCTTTACCGCTTTCCCTTAAGGTCTAGGCTTAAAGCTCCCCTGCCTTAGTATTTTGCTTGGCCCTCCAGAACTAAGGGCATCTCTGAAACAGAAGGTCTTCTCCATCTTACTAATCGAGTGGCAGGAAAAAGAACTCAAACAAAAAAGGGTGGTATTTGTACCACTTCATTTCTCCCACGAACTCGGCCACTGCCAAGCACCATAAAAGCACACATTTAATCTGTGATGATCTCATTTGGCTCCTTACATATTGGTGTCCATCTTCTCTAAGGAAGAGAATTCACTTCTGGAAATAGGAAAGACTCACATCAAAACTATATTCTGAATGTAGTATTTGAAGCTTAGAGAATGTCAGTTCCAAGCACCAGGGCATTGTTTAGAATTGTTCACATCATATCTGCTTTTTATCTTTATCCTGATTCTTAATAATATTGAAGGACCAGCATGTCATAGAAAAACAATTCACTTTTCTAAATATCAAGGGCAGATGGAATTTTTCCTGAATTTCAAAACAAACAAAAACTGTCGAATCTAGGAATTTGGCCTTTGCTATGTTCTCTTCTTCCAACTTTTTATTTTAGAAAATTTGCTAAAAAGGAACAACAAACAGTCTTATATCTTTCACTTACATTCACCAATTTTTAACATTTACCACCTCTAAATATTTAAGCCTTTAGCTCCTAAGACCCAAGATGTTCTCTTATATGATCATAGTACAATGCTCACATTAAATAAATTTCATATTGATTTGTTGTTATCATTATATCTTGTGCATATTCTAATTTCTCTTATTATTCCAATAATGTTCCATAGGATTTTTTCCTCCTTTCCAGGGCTCAATCAATGCATCTAATTGCTATAACTCTCTAGTGTAATCAAGACTAGTTTATTGGTTGTTTTTTCTTTCTTTTTTCTCTTATGTGACACTGATATTTTTGAGAAAAGTAAGCCATTTGTTTGCAGAATGTCTCTCATTTGGATTTGACCATTTCCTCATGAGTATATTCAGGCTAAGCATCTTTAACATGAATACTACATAGGTGGTTTTGTACCATTCTCAGCGCATCCATATTAGGAGATGGATGATGTCAGTTTGTCCTGCTACTAGTGACATTAAATTTAATCATTTGGTAAAAGTAGAGTTCACCAGATTTCTCTTTTGTAGTATTATCTTTTCCCTTTATAATTCATAACTAATCTCTAAGGCCATATGTTGAGACCATGCAACTCTCCTCTTCTCCAACAGTTTTTAACCCAATGGTTTTATCATCCATCAAAGATTTATTCCTGAATCAATTCCTAAAATATTGGTTGCAAAATGATAATTTTCTAATCTTGTAATTTCTCCTATATGTATTAGATGGCTTTTTTTTAATAAAAAAAGAGATTTCCCTTCTGTCCCTTCTTCCTTTGATCTTTGAAAATTAGCTAGTATTCTTATGGATGAATTTCATATTCATGGTATTATAAATCATTGCCATCATTATTTCTTTTTGAGGCTCAAATTATCCCAAATTTGCCAAACATGTGTTTGTGTCCTCCTGACATACTCCTATCAATTTTTGAGAACTTTTACTCTCTGGCATAGCAAAATACCCCAGACCCATCTTGTTTCCCCAGATACAGACCCAGAGCCAGCCATTATCCAAGGAGCTCTGGCTCCTTTTAGAGGAGAATAGTACTTATAAAAATCAATATCTAGGTGCTAAGTATGCTCACTGCTATTGAAGTACTATTGCTCTTAGCTTTATCAGTGGACAGAGCTAGGAAATATGCATCTTAAAAATCATTAACTTGCATTGAAAACTCCAATTCAAATTCAATGCTATAGTATTCTTCCTCTCCTCCCATTACGCATTTGCAACTTCCTTCTTCCACAGTTGGAAATGAATGTAGTACCATCGATATCAATATATGTACTTATTTGTTCAATCACAAAATGTACAAGAAAGAGTTTCAGACTTACCGCAACTATAGTACTACCACTAGCAAATGTATTAGTTAAACTCAAGATTTCTTTTTGTCCTTGGAATATATCCCACTGGGAATATAGTCAGAGTATGATCAATTTGATATGCAATTATATTTTTCTCATATTTGTGTTCAATTTTAGAGTTTTTGCAGTTCTTTGTTGAATTAATATTTTTTGAATATGAAAGCAATAACATGGTTCAAAAGTCAAATCTATATAAAAATACTCAACAAAGTCTCATTCCTTTTCCTATTTTTTCTAATCTGTTTCTACATATATTCTGTAGGTAAGAAATTTAATCATTCTTTAGTTTATCCTTCCTGTGTTTATTTTACAAAAATAAGTAGATATACACACCTTCATAAATAAAAACATACACATTTTTAAATTTTTCCCTAGCTTTATTGAGATAAAATTGACAAATAACATTGTGTAAGTTTAAGGTGTACAATATGATTATTTGAGTCTCATATATATTGTGAAAAGTCAACCACAATAAGATTAGTTAACATATCCTTCACTTCACTTAATTTTGTTGTTGTTATGGTGAGATTAAGGCTCTGATCTCATAGTAACTTTCAAGTATACAATACAGTACTGTTAACTGTAGTCACCATGATATACATTAGATTCCTGAAACTTACTCATCTTACAAATGAAAGTTAGTATCAGTTGGCCAACATATCCTCACTTCCCCCACCCCTCAGCCCCAATTTATTTGAGAAACCTTCATATTGTTTTCTGTATTTGGTTCCCTTGTCTAATATTAGTTAACTGTATATGCATGGGTTTATTGCTGGGCTCTCTATTCTGTTCCATTGGTCTATGTGCCTGTTTTTATGCCAGGACCATAATGTTTTGATTACTATAGCTTTGTGATATAATTTGAAATCAAGATGTGTGATGCCTCCACCTTTGTTCTTTCTCAAGATTGCTTTGGCTATTCAGGGTCTTTTGTGGTTCCATGAAAATTTTAAGATCTTTTTTTCTATTTCTATGAAAAATGCCATCAGGATTTTGAAAGGGATTGCATTGAATCTATAGATGGCTTTGAGTAGTATGAATATTTTAACAAAGCTTTCAATTCATGAACATGCATTTGTTTGTGCCTTCTTCAGTTTCTTTTATCAGTGTCTTATAGTTTTTTAATGCGGTCCATATATATAATGGGATATTAGCCATAAAAAAGAACAAAATAATGCCATTTGCAACAACATGAATGGACCTAGAGATTGTCCCACTGATTGAAGTAAGTCAGACAGAGAAAGACAAATATCATATGATATTGCTTATGTGTGGAATCTAAAAAAAAAGAGTAAAAGAGAATTTAGAAGTAGAGTCATGGATGTAGAAAACGAACTTATGGTTACCAGGGCACAAGGAGGAGGGGAGGGAATAAATTGGGAGATTGGGATTGACAAATACACACTACTATATATAAAATAGATAACTAATAATAAGAACCTGCTGCATAGTATAGGAAACTCTACTCTATAATGGCCTATATGGAAAAGGACCTAAAAAAGAAAAGAAAAAAGAGGAAAAAAAAAGAGAGGATATACGTATAACTGATTCACTATGCTGTACACCTGAAACTAACACAACATTGTAAGGCAACTATACTCCAATAAAAACTTAAAAAGATTTAGGGAGCAAAACCCAGACTTCTGCATTATTAATCAACACCCCTGGTGGCTCTGTATATATATATATATATATATATATATATATATATATATATATATATAATTTCACAATAAGATCTGGTTAGGTAATAAGACAAATACACATTTTTATTTGCCTTTCTTTTCACAAATATATACACCATATTTCCTCTTAAATTATATCACTTAGATATTTTTTAAAATTCTTTTTATATTTGTGTATTATTTAATTCTGTGGATTTTTTGATTAGCATAATCACCAATTATTGGACATATAGGTAACTTTTCAATAATTTGTTATAAGTAATGTCATAATGAGTAAGTAATGCATTTTGTATGAGCGTATTACTAAAGGTGTATCTTTAGGGTAAATTTCTAGAACTGATTTCTAGGTCAAAGGGTGTGTGGTTCTGTTATATATTGCCAAATTTGCCTCCATAGGAGTTATACAACTTTACATTTCTAGCATCAATATAAGAGAGTACCTATTTCCCCACAGTCTGAGCAACAACCAAGTGTGTTATCAAACTTTAAAAATTTTTCCAACCTAATCAGAAATGAAGCTTTAATTTAAGGTAGTTTTAAACACATTTATAGTAGTATGGATGAAGCTGTACATCTTTCCAAGAATTTAAGACCATTTTCTTATATCTTATGGTGCTAGGTCTTTCCTTATTTTTTCCCTTTTTTTTAAGGACTTGCTATTTCTTGATTTCTTTTGATTCTTTATATTTTTCGGGAGTTGGCTCTTAGGGTAAATGTTATACAGATGTTTTCTCCCAGTTTTTAATTTATATTTTAATTGTATTTTTGGCTCTTTTTTTCTAGGCAAAAAGAATTGCTTTCTTATTTTTTATATTTACTGGTCTTTCCTTTTATTGCATCAGATTTTGAGACTCAAGTAGAAAGCTTTGCCTTCATCCAAATTATAGGGACATTTATCCATGTTTTCTTCTATTCCATATATGGTTTCTTTTAAAAAGAGAAAGAGAGAGAGAGAATTAGACTTCTGATACTTTGAGAGTTCATTTTGTGTAACCTATGAGATATAAATTCAATATTATCCTTTCAAATGACTATGCAGGTGGCCAGCTGCATTTATTAATGAGCCTGTAGTTTCTACAGTGGCTAAGGTGTCATCTTTATCCTATTGTGTTTGGGTTTATTTCAGAACTTTCTATTCTTTTCTACTGTTCTTTCTGTCTCTTTTGCCATTACGTAATTGTTTTGACTATAGAAAGTTTCTAATGTTTCAGTATCTGATAAGTATGCACTGCCCTGCCACTCCATGCTCTTCTACAAGATTTCATCATTATTCTTGCATATTTTCTTTTCCATATGAATTTTTCCATATTAACTTGTGTAGCTACAAATTTAAATTATGTGATTTTTTATTGAAATTATATTAGGTTCATATATTAACTTAGAGAAAATTGACATGCATATGATACTGAATCCAAAAACAAGGAATGTTTTTGCTTTTTTTCAAATCTACTTTTGTGTCTTTGGTGTCTTTTTTCCTAAGCCTTTTAAATATTTTGTTGCAGTTTAAAAGGGATTCTTTCCTATTATATCTTTTTATTGGCTATTGCTTGTATAGTTGAAAACTATTGGTTTTTCTATGTTAATTTTTATATCCTCTTACTTAATAGAATGTTTATTATATAAGCTTGTTTTATAACTAATTCCCTTGTATTTTCAAAATACTGTCAAATCATTTGCAAATAGGTGAAGTTTTCCTTCTTTTCCATTTTGGTCAATATTCCCATACAATGTTAAATAATAGTGGAGAAATAGGCATTTATGGCTTGTTCTCGATTTCAGTGTGATTGCTTCTATCATGTGCATGTGTGTGTATGTGTGTTCTTATTCCATTAAATACTATCAGAAAAATGGGTATCAATTGTGTCAAAGGCTTTCTGAGTAACTATGATTTTTCACCCTGGAATTAATATGAAGAAATTGTCTTCATTGATATGAAGATGTATGTTAACAGATTTGCAAACATTAAGGCATGCCATATTTCAAGAATAAATCTCACTTGGTCATGATGTACTATTTTCCTATACAACTGTTCAATTCCATTTGTTAACATTTTATTTAGGATATTTGCATCAGTGTTTACAGAATATTTTGGGGGTTTTTTTGGTCTTGTTTTGTTTTCTGCTACCATCAGATTCAGGAACTAATGTTATATTTGTCTCATAAGAAGTACTTTGGAAGGTTTTGTTCACTTTTGAAGCATGAGAACAATTTATATAGCATTAGGATCACCTAGATGTTAACCATTTCATAAAATGCACTTTTGGAAACACCTAGATGGGGTACTTTTGTTGGGGGAACTTTTTTTTGAACTTTCACTATTCTCCTGTGAAACTAGTCTATTTCACCTCTGTGTGCAATAGAATTATTTTTACTTAATTGCATGTTCCTAGGAAAGTTTATCTCTTACCTAAGTTTATGATATATCTGCACAGTTACACAAAGTATTCTGCTATGACTTTTATTTCTCTGTATCTCTAGTTATTTTTCCTTGTAATTATGTTGTATACATGTGATTTATTGCTTTCTTTCTTTATAAATTTATGTGTCTATTTTTGTTAACTTTTTGAAAAAATCAGTATTTGGATTTAATATTATTTTTAAATTTTTATTATTTCTACCTCATTAATTTTTCTTTTTATTTTAATAAGTCCTTTTTTAGTTGTTTTTTTTTAAGATTTGTATTTTTTTGGAGTTTTGAGTTGAAAAATTAAGAAACTTATTTTTAATTTTACATTTCAACTGATACACGTTTAAGGTTTTGAATATTCCTTTGAAAAATGCTATAAGAAATAGATTCTGATATGTAAGGATTACATTTTTTAAATTTGCATTTATAGTTTTCACTTTCTTTTTTGCCTGGAAATGTTGAAAAAAAGTGGTTTCCTTTTTTTTTTTATAACTTGCAATGGGAAGAGAATTTTTGGTTTTCCACAGCATTTTATTATACATTATTGAATGTACAGAAAAGTTGAAAGGATTATACAGTAAACATCCATTTATCCACCATTGAGAGTTTATTATTCTTAACATTTTGCTATATAAGCTTTATCACATACCTGTTGATTTATCTATTCATCCAAAACTTTATCAATTGATCTCTTTATCAATTTATCTATTCATCTATAAATTCATCTCACTTTTTGAAGTGTTCCAAGTAAGTTTCAGACATCAGGACACATCAGCATTAAACAGTTTAACGTTTATATCATTAACTAGAATTCAGTATTCATTTATAGTTATTTTTGCTCTATTTTAGGTAATTTAACCTATAATGAAATGTACAAGCCATTAATGAGTTTTGGCAAATGCTTAGATCTAACTAAACACCTGTCAAGCTATAAGGCATTTTTGTCACCCTAGAAAATTCCCTAACACATCTTTATAGTCAGTATCCATTCCCAACACTTCAGAGGAAAACGCTGTTTATTTTTTTTTACCATATATTAATTTTTGACTGTTACAGAACTTTACTTTTAAAACAGTTTTTTATTTTTTCACATATATTAATTTTTGCCCCTTACAGAATTTTACTTAAATGGGCTAATACAGTACATACTCTAATGTGTAAAGTTTCTTTCACTGAGCATGATTTTTAAGGTTCATCAAAATTCTTGGCTGCATCAGTATTTTTTCCTTTGATGGTGACCAGCTCTCCAATTGTACGAATATACCACAGTTTATCTGGTTGCCTGATGATACATATTTGGATTGTTTCCAAATTTTGGCTATTATGAAAAGCAGCTTTGAACATTTTTGTGCACATATGTTTTTACCTCTTTTGGACAAATACCTATGAATTCAATTGTTGGGTCATAAGGTAGCTATGTACCTCATTTTTATACAAAACTTCCATGACACAGAAATTTTTATAAAATAAAATAGAGACAAATTAGACAGTATCAACATTTTAAATGTTTGCTTTCAAATGTCACCATTAAGAAAACAAACAGGCAAGCCACAAACTAAGAAAAAATATTTTCAAAATACCTGAGAACAGGTTTCCAAGAAATATATCTATCTAATATATGTATATATATATCTAATATATCTATGTACCTATATAGATATATCTATATAGGTATATTGATGTATTTATGTATATAGATATCTATATTGTGTGTAGATATCTAATATCTCATGTATCTAATATCTAATATATATTTCAGATATATATATGTAATACATATATTAAAACACAGTAAAAATACACACAAACACAATAAAAATGGCAAAGATTTGAATAGGCATTTCAAAACAGAATAACACGAATGGAAAATATGTGAAAAAATGTTCAAATCATTAGTCATCAGCAAAATGAAAATGTAAATCCTAATTGTGGGGACTTCTGATTTCTACTTCTGTATGTAAGGGAGCTTGGAAGTCATCGCTCCATGCCAACAAGTAAAAAGATGAACATGATTCTTCTGGAATCCATAAAATATGGGAGGACACAGGGCAAACCACTGCCCCCAAGAGTAGAGAAACAGACAGGTGAATATAAGGAGTTGTGGATTACCAGACTACTGGAGCAGAGACCCGCCAGGAGAAACTGCCTTTAGAAGCAGTGCCAGAATAGAAAAAGCTGAACTATAATTGACAAGTTGCTTGAGACACAGTGTAGACAACTCTGAGTGTTAAAAACATCAAGGGGGATGCAGTCATGGGGGATCCCACAATATTGTGAGATGTACCTCCAGGGAAGGAGTCTAACCAAATTCCTACAGTATTAAATATCAGAGAAACCCCCTCCTGCTTGTGACAGACAAAAGGAACCATTCTGAAACATGCCAGAGCACTCAGCTCTTCCTACAAGGCCTGCTCTCAGGGGAAATAATTTAGTGAACATAATATTAGCTAAAAATATGTATATTAAGACACATATAAGAAACTTGGAAATTGCTTCTCCCTCCTAACAACAAATGAAAAGCTGAAGAGACTGAAAAGTCAACAACTCTTCTTTTTTTTTTTTTTTTTTCACATTTTAAAGCTCTTTATTGGAGTATAATTGCTTTACACTGTTGTGCCAGTTTTTGCCGTACAACAAAGTGAATCAGCTGTATTTATACATATATCCCCATATCCCCTCCCTCTCGCGACTCCCTCCCACCCTCCCTATCCCATACCTCCAAGTCATTGCCCATCATCAAGTTGATCTCCCTGTTTTATGCAGCAGTTTCCCACTAGCTGTTTCACATTTGGTAGTGTATATATATCAATAGTATTCTCCCACTTTGTCCCAGCTTCCCCCTTGCCCCCCTTGAATTCTTAAGAGAGGGGAGGACACAGGATAAACCACTGTCCCTAAGATTGGAGAGACAGACCACTATAGGGAGGCAGGGCTTACCAGAGCCTCACTAGCTGGAACCCAACAGGAGCCAGTGCCGGGGTAGCAAAGACTGGGCTGTAATTGAACAAATCTCTGAGCTGGAGGCTCAGTGCAGACAGCTCTGAGAGTTAAAAGCTTCAAGGGACCTAGTTTTGGGGGGCCCACAATATTGTAAGATTTACCTCTAGGAGCTTGACTAGGTTCCTACAATAAACAACAGAGAAAAATCCTCTCCTGCTTCCTGCAGTGGGAGGGGAAAAGGAACCACTGGGAAAAACTCCACAGTATTCTGTAATTGTTAACAAGGCCTGCCCTCCGGAGAAACTAGTTAAACAGAGCCTAACCTGCTGGGGAAGGGAAATATTCAGTTCCAGCCCATGCTAGCCAACCTCTCCTACCTAAGGAGGGAGGAAAAAAACCTGAGAAACACTTGCGAAGTTCACAGGCTAAAGGCATAAGAGTCCCTAAAAGACTAATATCTAATCATAGGCTATAAAATGCCTTCTCTCCCCACAAACCTCACCATCATATTACTAATGGCCTATTTACAGGCAATTCCTCTTACTCACTATCTCTTGTCTGGGAAGAAAAAGGAAAATCACAGGACACACCAAAAGACAAAAAAAAAAAAAAAAAAAAAAAAAGGAAGAGATAGAATAAGCATCAGAACCAGACATGGCAAAAGTCTTCGAAATATCAGACTAGGATTTTAAAACAACAATGATTAATATGCTAAGGGCTCTATTGGATAGAGTGGACAGCATGCAAAAACAGATGGGTCATGTAAGCACAGAGATGGAAGTTCTAATAAAGAATCAAAAAGAAATAATAGAAATAAAAAATACTATAATAGAAAGGAATACCACCTTTGATGGACTTATTAGTAAACTCGACACAGCTGAGGAAAGCAACTCTGAGCTAGAGGGTGTATCACTAGAATCCTGGAAAACCAAAAGGCAAAGAGAACAAGGAAACTGAATCGATAATTAATAACCTTCTAAAACTGAAAGTAGGAGGCCCAGATGTGTTCACTGGTGAATTCTACTAAACACTTAAGGAATAGATTATACCAATTCTCTACAATCTTTCTCAGAGGGTAGAAGAAGAAAGAATACTTCCTAATTCATTCTATGAGGCCATCATTACCCTAATACTAAAATCAGACAAAAATATTACAAGAAAATTGCAAACCAATGTTTTTCATGAATGTAGATGCAAAAATTCTCAACAAAATATTAGCAAATCAAACCCAATAATGTATAAAAAGATAATACACCATGACCAAATACTTTTTATCCCACGTCTGAAAGCCTGGTTCAACATTCAGAAATTAATCAATGTAATCTATCATATCAACAGGCTATAAAAGAAAAATCACATGATCATATCAATAGATGCAGAAAACACATTTGACAGAATCTGTCATTCATGATAAAAATTCTCATTTAACTAAGAATGGAGGATAGTATTCTCAACTTTGTAAAGAATATCTGTGAAAAAAGTCTGTGGATAACATCATGCTTGATGGTGAGAAACTCAAAGCTTTCCAGTTAAGGTCAGGTACAAGGTAAGGATGTTCCCTTTCAGCACTTTTTCAGCATCATACTGGAAGGTCTATCTAATTTAATTAGAAAAGAAAAACAATGGAAAGGAAGGAGAGGAGAGGAAAGGAAAGGAATACAGATTGGAAAGGAAGAAATAAAATTATTTTTGTTTGCAAATGACATGATTATCTATGTAGAAAATCCAAAAGAAATGCCAAAAATCTTCTGGACTTGATTAGCGATTATAACAAGGTTGTAGGATGTAAAGTTAATACACAAAAGTCAAATGCTTTTCTATATATCAGCAATGAACAAATACAATTTGAAATTAAGAACACAATACCATTTATATTAGCACCCATGAAAACAAAATACTTAAAAGTAAATTTAATAAAATATGTATAATATCTACACAAGGAAAACAACAACAACAAAGCTTTGATGAAGAAAATCAAAGAGCTAAATAAATGGAGATATATTTTATGTTCACTGATAGGAAGACCCACTATTGTCAAAATGTCAGTTCTTCTCTACTTGATCTATAGATCCAATGCAATCCCAATCCAAATACCAGAAAATTATTTTGTGTATATTGATAAACTGATTTTAAAGATTATATGGAGAGGCAAAAGCCAACATAATATTGAAGGAAAAGAACAAAGTTGGAGAGACAACACCTGATTTCAAGACTTACTATAAAGCTACAGTAATCAATACAGTGTGGTGTGGGTGATATAATAGACAACTAGATCAGTGGAGCAGAACAGAGAGCCCAGACATAGATCCCCATAAACTGATCTTTGATAAAGGAGCAAAAGCAATACATGGAGCAAAAACAGTTTTTCAACAAACATACTGGAATAACTGGACATCTACATGCAAAAAAAAAATGAATCTAGATATAGACTTTACACTCTTAACAAACACTAACTCATAATGAATCACAGAACTAAATCTAAGATGCAAAATTATAAAACTCCTAGAGGATAACAAAGATGAAAACCTAGATGACTTCCAGTGGCAATGGCTTTTTATATACAACACCAAAGGCATGATCAATGAAAGAAGTATTTGATATGCCAGCTTCACTAAAATTACAAACTTCTGCTCTGTAAAAGACAACGTCAAGAGAATGAAAAGATGACACAGACTGGGAAATAATATATGCAAAAACACATCTGATAAAATACTGTTACCCAAAATATGCAAAGAAATCTTAAGCTAAATAATAAGAAAACAAACAATTCAATTCAAATTGGGCCAAAGACACTTGACAGAGACTTCATAAAAACGATATACAGATGGCAAATAAGCACATGAAAAAATGTTTCACATCATATGTCATCAGCGAAATGCAAATTAAAACAACCATGAGATACCACCTCACACTTATTAGAATGGCCAAAATTTGGAACAGTGAAAAAACTAAATGCTGGTGAGGATGCGGAGCAATAGGAACTCCTATGCTCTGCTGGTGGGAAGGCAAAATGGCATAGCCACTTTGAAAGTCATTGTGACGGTTTCTTACAAAACAAGGTGTATCTTTACCATATGATCCAGCAATCATGCTCCTTGGTATTTACCCCCAAAAGCTCAAAACTTATGTCCACACAAAAACCTGCACACATATGTTTATGGGAGCTTTATTCATAATTGCCATAACTTAGAAGCAATCAAGATGTCCTTCAGCGGGTGAATGGATAAATAAATGGAACATTCAGACAATGGAATATCATTTAGTGCTAAGAAGAAATGACACCTGAAAAGACAGGGAGGAAGCTTAAATGCATATAAGTGAAAGAAGCCAATCTGAAAAGGCTACATATTGTATGATTCCAACAGTATGACATTTTGGAAAAGGCAAAACAATGGAGACAATAAAAAAAATCAGTGATTGCCAGGGGTTGGGTGGAGGAGGAATGCAAAGATGGAACACAGAGGATTTTTAGGACATTGAAAATACTCTGTATGATACCATAATAATGGATATGGTATATATTTGCCCAAATAGAATGTACAACATCAAGAGTGAACCATAATATAATCTATGGACTTTGGATGATTATGGTATGTGGATATAGGTTCATTAATTATAACAAATGTACCACTCTGCTAGGGAATACTGATAATAGGGGAAACCATGTATTTGTGGAGCCAGGGAGAATATGGAAAATATCTGTACTTTCCTTTCAATTTTTCTGGGAATCTAAAACTGCTCTGAAACTATGCTGTCAATTTTTTTAAGCCATTAAAAAACAAAGAAGAAAAAAAACCTAATGGGATACCAAGACACACCCACCATAATAACTAATTAAAAACTGAAAATAGCAAGTGTTGGAATGATTTGGAGAAACTGAAATCTCATACACAGAATAATTTTTACTTCCTGTTTCTCTCATTGTTTAGTTATGTGCAAATATAGTTTTGATTTTATGATTTCTTGGTAACATAACAATATGAAATATCTACTTTATGTAATATTTTTATTATTACGAAGCACTTTTTATCTCATAATACACTTCCATCAATACAATTTGTCTATCTCATAATATTATTTATCTTTAAATATAATTTAGCTTTTGCTTTTTTAGTGTCTCTATGTTAAATCTATTTTTTCATTCTTTAACTATCAACTTATCTGAGACTTTATTTCTTGCAGACTGATTATATTTGGAACATGGTTCTACATTCATTATGATAATCTCTGTCTTTTAATTGGTAACTTTAGTCCATTTACCTTTAATGTAATTATTCATATGATTGATATTAGGTATACCATTTTTCTATTTATTTTCTATTTGTCCCATCTGTCTGAAAAGAAAAAAATGCTCCTCTGTTCCTTCTATTCTGTCATGTTTTGTACCTATTGTATAGTTTTTATAATTCAGCTTAATGCCTCTATTTTTTTTTTTTTAGCTTTACCTCTTTGTTTTCTAACTTCAGAATGGTTGCTCTAGGGGTTACAAAAAACATCATTATCTTATCACAGTCTATTTAAAGTTAGTGCAACATCATTATGTATATAATGTAAGAATTTGGAAATAAATATCTTATTTCCCTCATCTATTAAGCTATTTTATATGTATTATGTATACATATATTAAAAATTACACACCATGGTGTTATAATTTTTGTTTTAAATAGTTATATGCAACAGATTCAATGCAATTCCTACCAAAAATCCATTAATGGCTTTTGCAGAAATATAAAGATTCATCCTAAAATTCATATGGAATATCAAGGGATCTTGAATAGCCAAAAAAATCTTAAGAAGAACATAACTAGAGGACTCACAAATACTGATTTCAAAACTTCCTAGAAAGATACAATAATCAAAGCAGTGTGGTATTGGCATAAAGACAGACAAATAGACCAATGGAAGAGAATAGAGAACCCAGAAATAAACTTTGGCATATACGTTCATTTGATTTTTGACAAGTGTGCCAAGGCCACTCAGTGAGGGAAAAGACAATCTTTTCAATAATTGATGCTGAGAAAACTGAATATCCACATGCAGAAGACTTAACATGGCATACAAAAATTAACTCAAAATGGATCAAAGACCTAAATGTGTGACCAAAAACTATAAAACTCTTAAAGGAAAATATAGCATAAAATCTTTATGGTATTGGATGTAGCAGTGACTTCTTGGATATAACACCAAAGGCACAGGCAATGAAAGGAAAAATAGCCAAATTGGACTTCATGAATATTTAAAATTTTGTGTGTCAAAAATAACATCAACAGATAAAAAAGGGAACCCACAGAATGGGAGAAAATATTTGCAATCATATATCTAATAAGGGATTAATATCCAGAATATATAGATAACTCCTAAAATTCAACAACAATAAAACAAACAACTTGGTTTAAAAATGGGAAGAGGACTTGAATAGATATTTCTCCAAAGATGTACATCACCAAACATTAGTGAAATGCAAATCAAAACTACAATACTACCTGACATCCATTAGGATGACTACTATCAAAAATCCAGAAAATATAAAATGGTGGTGAAGATGTGGAGAAATTGGAACCCTTCTATACTGTTGGCGAGAATGTATAATGATATAGGTGTTGTGGAAAACAGTATGGTGAGTCTTAAAAAAATTAAAAATAAAAAATATTATGATTCAGCAATTCCTCTTCTGGGTATATACCCCAAAGAATTGAAAACAGGATCTCATAGAGATATTTGTACACCCATGCTCAGTGCAGCATTATTCACATTAGCTAAATCACATAAGCAGTCCAATTGTCCATCAACAGATGAATGGACAAGCAAACTGTGGTATATAATACAATGGAATATTACTTGGCTTTAAGAAGGAAGGAAATTATGACATATGCTACAACACTGATGAACCTTGAGGACACTGTGTTTAAGTAAAATAAGCCGATCACAAAAAGATAAATACTTTCTGACCCTATGTGATGTACTTTGAGTAGTCAAAGACAGAAAGTAGAATGGTGGTTGCCAGGAGCTAGGTATAGAGTTTTACTTGTACTAGATGAAAACAGCTACAGGCATGGATGGTGGTGAAGGTTCCTCAACATTATGAATATATTTAAGGTCATTAAAATTTACACTTAGAATGGTTAATATTTGTATATACAAATATCAAACCATTATGTTGTACAACTGAAACTGTAATTTGTCAACTATATCTCAGTTTAAAAAATGGTTAAGATACTAAACTTTATGTTACATGTATTTTACCACAATAAACAATTGGAGAAAAATCATATATGTTTTAAAGAAATTAAAAGAAAAATATAGTTTATTATATTTTTCCATGTTTATCATTTCTGATACTCTACAACCCTACCCCCAAATCTGACTTTCTGTATATTATTATCTCACTTAATGAAGTACATCCTTTAGTTCATGTCTGTTGGTGATGAAATCTCTTAGTTGTTTTGGTTTTTAACCGGATATGGAATTCTGGATTGACTGAATTTTCTTTCTGCACCTTAAAAATAATTGTCCACTGTCTTCCTGTCTTCTGTCCTCCACTTTGTAATGATATGTCATTCATCATTCTTACCATGTTCCCATGTATAAATATTTTGGATTTTTTTCCTTCCATATTCCTTTAAGAATTTTTTTTTTATCTTTTCAACAGTTTGAACATCATTTACCTAGGTCTTTTTTCCTTGTATTTAACTTGCACAGATTTACTGAGTTTTGTGTTTCTTTACATTTATGCCTTTAATACCTTTGGAGAAATTCCAAACATTTCTTCAATTAAATGCCTGCCTCATTCTTTCCTTCTTGTTCTTCTCAGACTCCAAATATATATAGATATGTTAAAATTTTTTATATTTGCCCATGTCACTGAGGCTCTCTTCACTTGTTTTACAATTATTTTCTTCCTATTCTTCAGATTAGATAATTTCTATTGTTCTATTTCAAATTCCATAATTTTTCTCTTTTGTCGTTATTGTGCTGTTAAGCCAGTTCAGTGAATTTTTATGTCAGTTATTCTAAAGTTGTAGAATTAACACAGGGGGTTTTGTTTTTTTACAGTTTTTATTCTCATGCTGAGATTCTCTACTTGTTCTATCACTATGAGAATACATTCTTACATCATTGGGCATAATTATAGGCTGCTTTAAAATTCTGGTCTGGTAATTCCAATGTCTTGGTCATCACAGATTTAATTTCTATTGATTTTCTTTTCTCTTAAGTGTGAGTCATATTTTCTGTTTATTTATATAGTAATTTTGAATATTATATTTTCTGTATTTGGTGCTTGATACATTGTTAAAACTGAATTGTTATTGTCTTCTTAATAATGCCAATTGTTTTTGCTTGTTTTAAAAACTACCTTGGCTGAATTCAAATTCTAAACTCTCTCTCCTATGACGAGTGGAAGCTACAATTTCTGTTCAGTTCTTTTAGTCTTATTGAACTCTTTGGAGTGAACCCTTCACATTCATAGTTCATACATCAACCAGAGATTTGGGTAGAGTTTATACTTAGACTTTGGGTGTTCCCATCTGAGGTGTTTTCCTTTTTAGGATTTTCCTTTTATTTTTTAGCTGTGATTAGCCCAAAGCCTTGCCCTCTGAGTTGTCACCAGAAACACTTCATGTTTCCAGCCAAGTTTGCACAACCCAATGCAGCATGCACTTGACTATATCCTGCCTCCAGCCAGAAAGTCATAAAAACAGATATTCAACCAGTATTTTCTTCATCTAAAAGTTGTTCCTCTCTGCTTTTGCCATCTCTGTAGTGCTTTCAAATAGCTGTTTTTATCCAGAGTTTATAAGTAGAATTCAATTATCTTTGTGAGGAAATTTAAAGATTATTTTAATATGATTTGTATGATTTGAGCTCATTTATGTTTAACAGATTTTATTTGAATTTCTTTTTTTATAAATATATTGCTTTTTTTTTTTTTTTGGCCATGCCACCAGGGATTGAGGGATTGAACTCATGTCCTCAGCAGTGAAAGCATGGAGTCCTAACCACTGGACATCCAGGGAATTCCCAAACATACCACATTTTTAAGAGTATTAATTAAATTACTAATTTTAAGAGTATTAATTAAATTACTAATAGGCAAAAATATCAAATTGTACACTGTAAATATATGCAGTTTATTGTATGTCAATTATATCTCAAAATTCTTAAAAAAAAGAGTATCAAGAATTTTTTATTTGGCATGCAACAGGTATACAGAGAAATAAATTATCTGAATATTTCCTCACCTTTGACTGTGTGATGTAAGTTTTAGGACTTATGAGAGCAAGAAAACTTAAACAAAAAATATTACTTGGTGTCTCCAATAGAAAACTGCATTATTTAGAGCATAGACTTCTGGGTTATCTGAATTTAACTCTATGGGATATCTGAAACGTTTGTTCCTTTATGCTATTTTACAACTCTGTAAGATGCAGATAAATTATAGTAATGCAAATAATTCTCATTGATAAACATGCAAAAAAATTCTGTCATATGGAGTTTCAATATACTTCCTTCCCCTCTTGGAAGATGCTGGTTTTGAGCCCATTTACAAATTCAGTATAGTATTCCTGATCTATAACTGTGTCTGTTCTTCAGATCCCCCTTTGAACTGGTTTTAACATCTGCCTGATTCCTTCATTAATAATGAGTTAACAAAATCTTTAACATATGCTTTATATTTGCATGAAAGCTATGATTTTACCCTTTATTTGAAAATCTTCCCTTGTCACAAAATACAAAAGTAATTCAGTGCAAGTCATACTAACAGGTACTTAGTAATTCATCATCCCACGCCCTTCTTGAAAATTTATTTTATACAAAAATTTAAAATTTATCTAAACTTTTATTCAATGTGGTTTGTGATTATATGCACTTCCATAGTTACCTGGATAACTAACAAACAATAAGCTACCAGTTATAAAATATTTTTTAAAGACAGCTTTGGCTGTTGGAAAGTACTTTCTTATATTAAGCCAAAATCTTCATGCAATTTCTAACTATTGGTTCTAGTTACTTGCTTATGCCAAACAGAATAAATGTAATCCCATTGCTATATAATTGTCCTCCAAATATAGAAAATGGTCATATTCGCTCTTAACCATTCTTCCCCTTTCAGGAAAAATCTCCTGAGTTCTTCAGCCTTCTTGAGATGATTTTGAGATGGATTAAAATCCCTTAATTACATTAGACACTCTGATATGGCACTACTCCACAGTAGACCCTACAATTCTATGACTATACATTGATGATTACACTAGCACTTTTGGCAACGACATCACTATGTCTTTTTTCACACAGAGATAAAACCATATGTGCTTCTGCCCATCCATATTTTCTGTAAACAATATTGTAAGATTTTGCTTTGAGGGTTTCATTTACATTTTAATGATATGACTGATGTTTGGTTTCAATTCCATAAAATCATCTTAATTATATTTACATATACTTTATAAATTTATTTTGGATTATTTTATATTTACAATGATATTTTTTGGCACAGTCATTTTTTATTCTTCTCAGGTTTTTGGGCATTTCAGATTTTTATTTTTGCTCACATGTTAGCTTGATATGTGTACATTTTACAATGCCTACTATTCCTTATTTATCACTCAACTATTTAACTTTTAATTGTTTTCACTTGACCACTATTACTATGGAATAATCAATAGGCTTTTCCTTCCTCCTTCCCTCCCTCCCTGCCTCCCTTCCTCCCTGGCTGCATTGGATCTTCCTTGCTGCACGTGGGCTCTCTTTAGTTGCAGTGAGTGGGGGCTACTCTTCATTGTGGTGCAATGGCTTCTCATTGCAGTGGCTTCCCTTGTTGCAGAGCACAGGATCTAGGTGCATGGGCCTCAGTAGTTGTGGCACGTGGGCTCAGTAGTTGTGGCACACAGGCTTAGTTTCTCTGTGGCATGTGGGATCCTCCCAGACCAGGGCTCGAACCTGTGTCCCCTGCATTAGCACGTAGATTCTTAACCACTGTGCAACCAGGGAAGTCCATCAATAGGCTTTTTCTATTTTTCTTTTTTTCTTATTTCTTTTTTTCTCATCTTCTTCTTCTACTTTTTAGTTACATTATATCTGCACTGACAGAACAGTTGCTATTTGTGACCCTTCTTGTCTCCACTTCGCTTTTAAAGGAAAAAAAAATGGAGAAACTCTGACATGTTACATAGTAAATATACAGAAAATGATAGGATAAAACTGAAGCCAAAAACATGAGTCATATTACAGTATAACAGTGATTATGATCAGTTTTTCTTGCCAGTCTTCCCAGAATTCATGTGCTTTGGATAGAACTTGTTCCCTGGTAGATTCCTCAGGAAGGGCTTTTAAGAATAGTATCCCCCACTTCTTGCAGGTTAAGCCCTATTTATTAATATTTCATTATGGTTTGGCTAGGATATATGTAAAATCCTCTGGTTTACCCTTTCTTTCCTAGAGTTTCTGAAAAATGCTACTCTGCTGTTGTTTTGTTTCATATTTTGTTGTTAATACAATGCCAATATTAATTTGTCCCCTTAATATAGGACTTGGTCTTTTTGTCTAGAGCCCTAAGGTTTGGTTTGGTTTCCTTTAATATTAATTTCTAAAAATTGTGTAATATGTTTTGGAATCATCTGTTTCTGGCCCAGGGTTTCCAGAAATAATGGGCCCTTCCAATAAATAAATTCAGGTGTTTTATCTCTAGACATTTTCTTGAAAATAGTTTTAAAAATGATTCTATTCCGTTGTTATTTTTTAAAAAAATTTTCCAGGACTCCAATTATATGTACTTTGAGTCTTCATTTTCCTATTATATTTATCAATCACTTTTGCTCTGATCTTTTTATACTACTTTATGTTCCTTTAGCTATTTTTATGCCTTTTCTTCATATTCTCAACTTAATATATTCCCTTTAGGGAATCTTATACTCTGTCTTCATGTTAATTAATTTTTGTCTTTTCCTTCTATTTCATTCTTGATTATGATCCTATTTCACAGCTTTCTGATTTTTTTAAATTTTTTTGAGTTTTTAAGTTTCTGATTTCAGTTGTTCTTACACATCCACAAATGCTTGTTTAATAACATTTAATTTAGGTTGGAGTGCTATGTTAGAGTTTCCTTCTGCTTCATTACTATTCATTTGGGAAATTTTTCATGAACTTAAATTTTTATTGTTATTTTCTGTTTCATTTCTAGCTTTGTATGGACATGGATGACCACTTTATTTTGAGATGCCTTATCTTCTGGGACTAGGAGGCAGGTGTGTGCAGACATGGCTGAAGGGCTTTAGGTAGCTTACTAAGTTTTGTAGTTGACTTTGTTCTTTTGTCTTGATATAGTGATATATAATCTTTTAGGAGACAGTAGTTGTGTTTTCTGATTTTGTGATTCCGTTTGTCTGTTTCTACAGAGTCAAGATACTTTTATATACCCTTGGTATTTTTTTTCCCTCAGATCTTTATTGGAATATAATTGTTTACAATGCTGTGCAGTTTCTGCTGTACAACAAAGTGAGCTATATTTACACATATGTCCCCATATCCCCTTGCTCTTGAGCATCCCTTCCCTTCTCCCTATCCCATCCCTCTAGGTCATCACCATGCATCGAGTTGATCTCCCTATGTTGTGCAGCTGCTTCCCACTAGATGTCTATTTTACATTTGGAAGTGTATATATGTCTATGCTACCCTCTCACTTTACCCAGCTTCCCCTTCCCCCACACCCCCTGTCCTCAAGACCATTCTCTATGTTTGCATCTTTAGTCTTCTCCTGTCCCTAGGTTCATCAGTACTGATTTTAGTTGTTGTTTGTTTGTTTGTTTTTAGATTCCATATATATGCATTAGCATACAGTATCTGTTTTTCTCTTTCTGGCTTACTTCACTCTGTATGATAGACTCTAGGTCCATCCATCTCACTACAAATAACTCGATTTCATTCCTTTTTATGGCTGAGTAATATTCCATTGTATATATGTGCCACATCTTCTTTATCCATTCATTGTTAATGGACATTTAGGTTGCTTCTATGTCCTGGCTACTGTAAATAGTGCTGCAATGAACATTGGGGTGCATGTATCTTTTAAAATTATGGTTTTCTCAGGGTATATGCCTAGCAGTGGCATTGCTGGGTCATATGATAATTCTATTTTTAGTTTTTTACCAAATCTCCATACTGTTCTCCATAGTGGGTGTATCAATTTACAGTCCCACCAACAGTGCAAGAGGGTTTGCTTTTCTCCACACCCTCTCCAGGATTTATTGTTTCTAGATTTTTTGATGATGGCCATTCTGACTGGTGTGAGGTGACACCTCATGATTAGAGATATTGAGCATCTTTTCATGTGTTTGTTAGCCATGTCTTCTTTGGAAAAATGCCTATTTAGCCTTCTGCCCATTTTTGGATTGGGTTGTTTGTTTTTTTGATATTGAGCTACATGAGCTGCTTGTATATTTTAGAGATTAATCCTTTTTCCTTTACTTTGTTGGTGAATATTTTCTCCCATTCTGAGGGTTGTCTTCTTGTCTTGCTTATGGTTTCTTTTGCTGTGCAAAAGCTTTCAAGTTTCATTAGATCCCATTTGTTAATTCTTGATTTTATTTCCATTCTTCTAGGAGGTGGGTCAAAAAGGATCTTGCTTTGATGTATGACATAGAGTGTTCTGTCTGTTTTCCTCTAGGAGTTTTATAGTGTCTGGCCTTACATGTAGGTCTTTAATCCATTTTGAGTTTATTTTTGTGTATGGTGTTAGGAAATGTTCTAATTTCATTCTTTTACATGTAGCTGTCCAACTTTCTCAGCACCACTTATTGAAGAGGCTGTCTTTTCTCCACTGTATATTCTTGCCTCCTTTATCAAAGATAAGGTGACCATATGTTGCATGGGTTTACCTCTCAGCTCTCTATCCTGTTCCATTGATCTATATTTCTATTTTTGTGCCAGTGTGATACTGTCTTGATCACTGTAGCCTTGTAGTATAGTCTGAAGTCAAGGAGCCTGATTCCTCCAGCTCCATTTTTCCTTCTCAAGATTGTTTTGGCTATTTTGGGTCTTTTGTGCTTCCATACAAATTGTAAAATTTCTTGTTCTAGTTCTGTAAAAAATGCTCATGATACACACTTCCTCTCCTTGACTTTCTTAATAATACTCTTTAATATCTACCTCTTGTTTCCTTTTTCATTGTTACTACCAAGTCTCAAAATAAATCTGCTTCCAAGTTTTCCCCTTTTCACCAGAAGCAATGCCTTCTACAGCCTCTCACTTTGAGTCCTGCACACAAAACTTCTTTTGATTCTTTAATAATTAATCTTCGAGTTACTGGTAACAAACCTGACTTTAGTATTTTCTTAATAAGTGTAGGAGTTTCTTTCTAGGGGTAATTTTATCTGTGTTCCATCACTCTTGGTCCCCTTGTTCTTCTATCTCTTTCTACTTCTATATCTCCTCACAAGCACGGGCTCTGGAGGTATATCTGTGCAATTTGGCTGTTTATTGCCTTACTTATCCATGACTTAGGGTTTTTTAGTGTTCTCCATGCCCTAGTTACGTTGTAGGCATGAGTCAGGGGAAGTTTTATTTCCTCTTCTTTTTGAACTCTATGGATTTTTGGGGAGATGTATGAAAATCTTGACTTTTATACTATTGTTATTATCGTGTGAAATATTAGGACCCAACAATTGCCCTTAAACTGTTTCTGATTAGCTCTTATTGGAAACAGAAAAGCCAGGGTCATAGGGATATGATAGGTCACAAGATATATGAGAAGACTGATGTATAGAAATCTACATGACATTAACATGAAAATTCAAGAATGCTCCTCTTACTGGTCTCTATTTTCAAGAATTTTGAATACAAGTCAGCTCTGATCAATATGCAACAGGGATAAAATATTATGATATTAGAATTTGTCTATTGAATTCCTCTCAAAAAAAAATTCTCTGTGCGGATTGAATTATAGTTTTAAATTATTCATGCCCCTCTAATTCTGGTGTACATCCATATCATTGTCAAATCACTTTGGTAAGCAGAATATAATTATGAATCTTTTTTCTTTGATTTTAGCCAATTGACTTGCTTTGGCAAAATATGTTAGTATATGTGACATAAGCAAAAACTTGAAATGTGTTTACATATTTGGGTTTGCCTTCTTGAACTCTTATATTTAGTCACAAGAAAAGCATGCCTCAGATAATCACCTCCCCATGGAGAATGAGAGCCACATTTTGCAAACCTGGTTTTAATATGAACTCAGAGGCAAACCCAGTCTAGATCAATGGGATTAAAGATGACCCACTGCTGCATGGATAAGGAAATAAGCCTACTGTTGTAAGCCACTGTGTTTTAGGGTGGTTGGTTATGTAGTATCATTCATATAATTGCTACCAAGAAGAACTATGATAAACCCTAAAACCTAAAGATGGCAGTGGTTTGGTCAGCAGGTGACAAACATATTGTAATAGGAGGCAAGAATAATTGTAAAGAAAGTTATAAAAAGTGGAAAAAATGTTAACCTATGCCATGTAGCAGCTAAATATTTGGTAAAACTGTCACTCATCACAATAGGGAGAACAGAAAATATATCTAATGCACTTGTTATGTTGATTGAGGAGATTTTGAGGTAGACTGCTGAAATCCCAAGGTGGCCACTATGGGCTGCATATGCTAAAGTTCTACAAGACAGGAAAGAACTGGCCAGGGTAAAAATAGAGTTGAGAGTGGATATGAAGAACACAGAATTGCTAAGACTGAAAAATTGGAAAGATAAACTGCTTTTCACCATATTAAATATATGGTTATTAAGACATAGCCTCAGGGGAAAGAATAATTCTCTGGTACTTCCAATAAAATGTAGCCTCAGAGTATAATAAATTAAATGTGTGGCTATAATACCATTTTTTAAACCTCTAAAAGAATTAAATGTGCATCTAGTAGATCTCTTCAGTTGGAAAAAAATGAGGAAGTTTTTTCCCCAGATGGTCCCCCAGATGTCTTATACACCCAGGGAAACTATCATTGCAATGAAATAATTGTGGTTGTAGCTACTGGAATATGAAATTGAATGAAATCAAATACACAGAAATTTGACAGTTTTTGAGAGAGCTGTATTAGCAAAATCTCTCTCATCTGGACTAAAAGACACTGAATGCGTGCAAGAGGTAAAATGACTGTTCAGCCTTCTCCTTTCTCTATGCAGAAAGCGGGTTCAAAACCTCCCTGCTCTAAAGGAAAGCATATTGTTGTTCAGAAGTGACCACAAAGATTTTTTTGGAAAAGGAAAGGCCTCCTGAATGACAGAAAAGGAGCAATGGGAAACAGTAGGTGAGAGAATCATTCCCAGAGAGCAGACACAGGGCCTAATCAAAGAGCGCTGCCTGCTCCTAGAATGGATGGATTTGGTACTATGTGCCCAGCAGGAGTATGAAATATCTATGGGCTATTGACTAATCTGTGCATTCCTTTATTACTTTTTTGAAGGGGAATGTTTATGAGGCTTCTTCCTAACCCGTTATACCACTGTACTTTGGATTCTGCTGAAATTTCAGTTAGCTTATGAATCGCAAGGAAGTACATCTGGGCATAATGTAGATCTTCTGATTCTGGACTTTGAGTCTGCTCCTTTTGGTGAAACTATTTTTTTTTGGGGGGGGGGGGTTGCCTAGGAATGAGTATATTTTATACATGAGTAACTATGACCAACAAATAAGCTGTGAAAGATTGAACCATTCTTATCAATTCTTAACTCCTCTCCAATAACAGTATATAGCCACAGTCCTATTGTGATGGAAGGACTGAACTAAGCAACTCTTGCTTTGGGCTGATCACAAGAGTTGCTTTAACCATAAGATGTTAGCAGATGCGACCCAAACAAACTTTAAAAGGTCTTTGAAGATGAGCTTGCATTCTTGTGCTCCTACCTTTCACATGGGAAGAATGTGCCTTTGGTAGCTTTGGGGTCCAAAAATGATGACAGACACTTAGAGATAATCTGACCCAACCTGCAATCTGGAGTTAAACCCAGTCAAACCCATGCAAGCCTAACCATGACCAGCTGAACCTGAGATACATGAGCACGAAATAAATACATATTTTTATGCAACTAACTTCTGAAGGCTTTTTAACACAATATTATTATGGTTATATTTAAATCATGCACTCTCTTTTAATTAACAAAATACTTTGATGAACCTTTGGCAATTAGGGAATGGTTACTGCATTGCTTTGAAGGATCATAAATGAAGAAAAAGTTGAATTTCATGGCAAAACAAAGTGATATATATTTGCAAGGAAGACAAGGGGTCGAAGCAAACATGAAGGGACATAAAGGAAGAAAGTTATCCTGAAATGAAATAATATCTGAATCTGTAGTTTACAAGTCTATTCTGTTTTCCAGAAAAAAATTTAACCAAAAGCTCAAATAAGTGATATCCTGGTGAGCTTACAGAATGAAGTGCACAATTATTTTCTTCTTCTGATTAAAATAACACTCAAATTTTAAAACCATTCTTCAATTAATCCTTTTGGTGGATTCTCCCTTACAGCATCTTCAGTGCTCTGGAGAAGGAAGACCCCGGAGTTAGCTCATCCCAGTTTTAAAATGAAAAAAACAAAACAAAACAGAACAAGACAAAATTGGCTTTAAATATTCATCAGGGCACCTCTGACTACACTGAAAGGTCCACATGGGAGATGACCCTCAGATCAGTCAGAGAGCTTAGGCTATTTTTCAAGGTGGAATTAGGAGAGAATAGTTTTTCCTTTCTTGTTGCTAAGCTTTGAGACTCTGTGTCTGAGCTGCTCATAATCAAATTCCTAATTTTCCTAAAGACTTCGCCCACAAAAGACTTTAGTTGGAAATAAGCATATGATATAAAGCATAGAATGAAAGCTATGAACCTGACAGCATTTGAGTACTTATTCCAGTCATCCTTAATGGTAGTGATATTCCTCTCCCTGCTTGGTAAGTGTGTGTGAGCTTTCAAATCTCTGTTTTTGTTCATTCCAATGCATGGTTAATTTATGTCATTTTCATCGAAACTTTCCTAGTTAATGTGTTAGACTTCAATTAAAAAAAAAAACTCTCTTGTCACTCTGATAGGAAAGAAAAAAAAAGATGTTAACTTATCAGAAGTGAAAAAACATCCTCAGACTTTTTAACACTAACAGCATAAGAATAACATCTATAAGTTCTGAATTCTGGGTGAACAAAGAGAAAACTTATAAAATCAAGATTTTTCTATTCATTTAAATCATTTTGAATACAAAGGTAAAGAATGGCGTTCTTAAACAAATTAGGAAATATAGCAAATGTAAATTCTTAAAATCTACTTGTTAAAGGAAACTAAACAAAGATTGAATCAAACAAAGAACTTAGAAATGAAGACACTATAATATGAAAGGATTGGGAGTAAAAACTGAATACCATGGATTATGGAATTATTGAGTTATGGCAAAATAAATGTGTGAGTTATATTTAAAGAAAAGAAAGAAAATGATAAGACACTGGGAGAAGAAATACACAATTTGAAAATAATAATATAAGTGCAATGAATTAGACCAAAATTCCAGCACTACAATAAAAATCAAAGCTTAGGAGTAGGAAAACGTGGCAGTAAGAACTTATTTCCTCATCATTTAAATAAAAAATTTAATATATAATGCTTTACTTTTACAATTAAAAAGTATGATATAAACATTAGTATATTATTTAAACTATAAATATAACCATCATGTAATAAGAAAAAGACACTACAGGATTTTTAAGTTGACAGAAGGAGTGGAGTTATAGCAAAATATGGATAAAATACAGTAAGGGATGTTAAAATAAATATTACAAACAGAATAACCATCAATTAAGGTAAATATAACATCAGTAAACCTAACTGAGAGAAATCCTACTATAAAAATGTACACTAACACCATACACAAAGGCTATACAATGCAGAAAAGACAGTCTCTTCAATAAGTGGTGCTGGGAAAACTGGACAGCTGCATGTAAAAGAATGGAATTAGAACACTCCTTAACACTATACACAAAAATAAACTCAAAATGGATTAAAGACCTAAAAGTATGGCCAGACACTATAGAACTCTTAGAGGAAAACACAGGAAGAACACTCCTTGACATAAATCACAGCAAGATCTCTTTTGACCCACCTCCTAAAGTAATGGAAATAAAAACAAAAATAAACAAGTGGGACCTAACGAAACATAAAAGCTTTTGCATAGCAAAGGAAACTGTAAACAAGATGAAAAGGCAACCCTCAGAATTGGAGAAAATATTTGCAAACGAATCAACAAAGGATTAATCTCCAAAATATATAAACAGTTCATGCAGCTCAATATCAAAAAAACAGACAACCCAATCAAAAAATGGGCAGAAGACCTAAGGAGGCATTTCCCCAAAGAAGACATACAGTTGGCCAAGAGGCACATGAAAAGCTGCTCAACATCACTAATTATTAGAGAAATGCAATCAAAACTACAATGAGATAATAGTTAGAATACGCATCATCAGAAAATCTACAAGCAACAAAGGCTGGAGAGGGTGTGGAGAAAAGGGAATCCTCTTGTAATGTTGGTAGGAATGTAACTTGATACAGCCACTATGGAGAGCAGTATGGAAGCTCCTTAAAGAACTAAAAATAGAATTACCATATGACTCAGCAATCCCACTACTGGGCATATACCCAGGAAAAATCATAATTCAAAAAGACACATGCACCCCAATGCTCACCACAGCACTATTTACAATAGCCAGGTCATGGAAGTAACCTAAATGTCCATCGACAGATGAATGGATAAAGAAGATGTGGTACATATATACAATGGAATATTAACCACATAAAGGAAGAAAATTGGGTCATTTGTAGAGATGTGGATGGACCTAGAGAATCTCATACAGAGTGAAGTAAGTCAGAAAGAGAAAAATAGACTGTATATTAACACATATTTGAGGTATCTAAAAAAATGGTGCAGATCAATTGGTTTGCAAGGCAGAAACAGAGACACAGTTGTAGAGAACAAACACATGGACACCAAGGAGGGAAAGTGGGGGGTGGGGGGGGTGGGGGTTGGGGTGGGTTGAATTGGGAGATTGGAATTGCCATATATACATTAATATGTATAAAATAGATGATTAATAAGAAAAAATATGAAATTGTACACTTTAAATATATGCAGTTTATTGCATGTCAATTATATCTCAGTAAAATTCTTTTTAAAAGGAAAAAAAAATGTGCACTAAGTTTGTATTAACCAAAAACAAAGACAAAGCTATAGGTCATATGCAACAAATGTATCTAAAATGAATTAATTCAAATAGTCACAGTAAAAGAATGACAAAGATATATTCACTTTGGTGTATCTCAAAATCTGGTACAAGAGTGTAAAGCAATTATATTCCAACAAAGAGCTTAAAAAAAAAAGTTGGTAGTTATTAGACCAACCACTTAATCTTGGTATTTAATGTATTAATAAAGAATCATATATATATATATATATATATATATATATATATATATTTATATATATATATATATATATAAAAAGAATGACAAAGATAAACCAAGCAAATGCTATTGCAAGGAAAGCTGATATCTTCATAGTCATATCAAACAAATTTGATTCAAGGAATTAATGTATTAAATGTGACAAAGAAAAGCATATCAATAGTAAAGAATATAATTAACAGGTAGAATATTGCTATCATCATTCCTTAAGCCACAAATTAACTAACATTAAAACACAAAGCCAAGACTGCAGGAGATACAAGGAGAAATCAAAGATAGAGAATAGTAATAGGACATTTTTACTAACTTTTCTCAGCTCACAAGTAAAATATGTAATAATCTGAATAATACAATATTTATTAATATATTACATATATAAAATATCTGATAAATAGAGAATGATATCTTCAAAGGACATGTAGAAAAGTTTACTATGTATTAATCTAAAAACACTACCACAAAGTAAAGTGCTGAAATGGTGCAGATAATATTTTCTGATGTATCACTGTACAATACAGTAAAACAACAGCAACAAAAACAAAATCACTTGCAATTAAAAGATGAAATTTTAAACTACCAGTTTAGAGAGAAAATCAAGATGGAGATAATGGAACATCTAGAAAACAGCAGTAGTAAAAATATTGTATATTAAAACTCCTGGGTTGAAACAATTTGTGCCCATAAGAAGATTTATATCTTTACATATGACATCGATAAACAAAAAAGAAAAGAAATTAAGTACTCAATGCAAGAAGGTAAAAATCACAAGCCAGGAATGCAAAAGCAGGGAAGCATGATAAGCTGGACCTTGACAAATTAAATATATGAAAGCAGAATAGGCAGAAAATAAAAAGAAGAAAAGACAATTCAAGGGTTAGTTAGTTGAAAGAAAAACAAATGAAAAAAGATAAACAATAGTCACTATAATTTAAAATAAATAAAATAAAACATCACCAGTCAGTTGCAATACCAATGGTTCATGTGTAACACACTTGAAGAAACATCCTCGAAAAAAAGGGAAGCTTTCAAATAGATTTCATAAAACCCATATATCAGTAACCTCTCAAATCTAACAAAAGCAACACATTGCAAAAGAAAAAGAAAACTAAATATTGCTCAAAAATATGTCTGAAGAACTAAGTTAAATGTTAACATAAAAACTATGCAATATATGAAAATAACGAGCAACTGTAACCATGTCTTCTTCATAGAGCAAGAATGTTTCAAAATAATGAAATATATTTATTTGATTCCAATATTAATTGAAAATTTAAAAAACATAAGACCAGGAGGAAAAAGATGGCGGCGAAGCAGAGGGACGTGGAATGCATTCCTCTTCACAGAAGCATTGGGAATGCACCAAAGGATGCAATAATTCCCACAGAGAACCAGCTAAACACCAGCAGACAGCCTCGGACACCAGAAAGGACCCCGAGGATCCTGACATAACTGGCAGGAAGGCATCTAGGACGGATCAAAGAGGGTGAAGCAGCGGAGCTGTGGCAGACGGGAGGGAGTGAGAAACACATGGAGGGTCCGCACCACAGCTCAGCATTCCCGGACCCAGACGTCGATCCACAGCTGAACAGAGGGTCCGGGAGCGGGAGCGTGGGAACCGGAGAGCTGGTTCAGGGTGAGAAACATTGTTGCCAGTAAGGTGACAGACCGAGAGGACAGGAGGGAAGAGATCCACAGCGAGGAGTGCCTGCCCCTGAGAGCTGCCCTGGCTGGAGGCTGCAGGCTCACGGGCAGAGGGGAGGAGCCGTGCACATAGCCTCTGTCTCTCTTTAGGCACCTCTGCAACAGGCAGTGGAGAGACGACCTGTGGGCCACCTAAGGCGCTCAGGGATAACAAGCACCCTCAGGCACTCGGGCAGGGCTGGATTAAAACCCCTTGCAACTCTGGCAGCAGGGAGGCTGCCGAGAAAAAAAAAACCCTGAGAGAGGCCCAACTCTGAGACTTTCTGTTTACACCTGAGCCACCAGCATCCCTCTGCAACAGGAACCTCCAAGCCCAACTGAAACAACAGTGTGCCACTGCTCACTCACTCCCAGGGAAAGAAGCCACTGTTGTACCCTCTCCCTCCCCACATACCAAAGCTTACAGACGAACAATAAAGGAAGCTCTGCTGGTCACAGAATAATGCAAAAAAACCCAAGGCAAGTAGAAGGACACTTATAGCTGAGACTCTAAGGAAACAAATATTAGTATCAATCCTATTGAACTGGTCCATTCTGGGATCAGTTCTGGATTTTTTTTTTCCTTTATTAATTACGATCTTAGTCCTAAGGGATCTACAAGTTTTATAACATAATTTTTTAATGCTATTTTTTATTCTATTTTTATTTTTTGGCCTTTTTATATACTTCTATTTCTAGCTAAGTTTTTGGTAGTATGGACAATATATGTCCCATACATTCCTTTCATCCCTATCTTTTATACATTTCTATTCCTTTCTTTCTATTTGCATATTTCCAATCACACTACGCTATTCTGTTCCCCTTTCTTCCAGCCATTTTTAGTTTATTTTATCTTAACATAATTATAAGCAACACTATCGATCTGCACAGACTCCTTGCTCTATTCTCCAGATGATGCACTGCCTTGGCATTCAATATTAGGATTTTGTCTTTATCTCAGTTCTTAGTATAATTGTCTAATTTCATTCTGAGAATCTCCATTCTGTCTGGTGGTACTCTAGCTCTTTTCTATATTTGATTCTAGCTTACATAATCTCCCTGGATTAGTGTTTGTATGTGTAAGGTGTTATTTGTTTGTTTGTTTGCTTTTGCTTTTGTCTCTGATTTGTTCTGTTGCAGTTGTCAATTTGTGTTAGGTTTCTCTTTGAATATCTGATAGCATACTGGGATTCCGTCAGGTCTTTCCAGAGCCTTATGTCCTAATGGATTCAGTAATTGTGTGTCTTATACTTGTATGTGTTTCCTAGACTTAATATTCGTTTAACCCAACACTTGAACATTATTCTGAGGCTTGGACAGTCTTCTATAAACACCTCTATCACCAGGACAAGCAACCCCAAAAGTTTGGACAACCAAGAGGAAACAAAGAAACACCATGCAGGCAAAGGAGCAGGAAAAAAACCCACAAGACCAAATAAATGAGGAGGAAATAGGAAAAATGCCTGAAAAAGAATTCAGAGAAATGATAGTCAAAATGATACAAAATCTCGATAAAAAAATAAAGTACAAGAAACAGTTCATAAGAACTCAGAAAAACAAACAGCAATGGATAACAAAATAACTGAAATTAAAAATACTCTAGATGCTATAACCAGCAGAATGACTGAGGCAGAAGAACGAATAAGTGAGTTGGAAGATAGAATGGGGGAAATAAATGCCACAGAGCAGGAAAAAGAAAAAAGAATAAAAAGAATAGAAGACAGTCTCAGAGACCTCAGTGATAACCTTAAACGTACCAACATTCCAATTATAGGCATCCCAGAAGAAGAAGAAAACAAGAAAGGGTCTGAGAAAATCTTTGAAGAGGTTATAGTGGAAAACTTCCCCAACATGGGAAAGGAAATAATGAACCAAGTCCAAGAAGCACAGAGAGGCCCATACAGAATAAACCCAAGGAGAAATACACCAAGGCACATATTAATCAAACTAATGACAATTAAACACAAAGAAAAAATATTAAAAGCAGCAAGAGAAAAGCAACAAATAATATATAAGGGAAAACCCATAAGGATAACAGCGGACCTTTCTACAGAAACTCTGCAGGCCAGAAGGGAGTGTCAGGATATACTGAAAGTCCTGAAAGAGAGAAACCTACAGCCAAGAATACTCTACCCAGCAAGAATCTCATTCAGATTTGAGGGAGAAATCAAAAGCTTTCCAGACAAGCAAAAGTTCAGAGAATTCAGCACCACCAAACTAGCCTTAACAACAAATGCTAAAGGAACTTCTCTAAGTAGGACACACAAGAAAAGGAAAACACCTACAAATACAAACCCAAAACAATTCAGAAAATGGTAATTGGAACACACATGTCAATAATCACCTTAAATGTAAATGGATTCAATGCTCCAACCAAAAGACACAGACTGGCTGAATGGATACAAAAACAAGACCCTTCTATATGCTGCCTACAAGAAACCCACTTCAGATCAAGGGATACATATAGACTGAAAGGAAAGGGATGGAAAAAGATATTCCATGCAAATGGAAGTCAAAAGAAAGCTGGAGTAGGAATACTCATATCAGACACATTAGACTTGAAAGTAAAGACTATTAAAAGAGACAAGGAAGGGCACTACATAATGATCAAGGGATCCATTCAAGAAGAACATATCACAATGGTAAATATCTATGCCCCCAACATAGGAGCACCTCAATACAGAAGGCAAATGCTAACAGATATAAAAGGGGACATCGACAGTAACACAATAATAGTGGGAGACGTGAACACCCCACTTACATCAATGGACAGATCATCCAAACAGAAAATAAATAAAGACACACAGCTTTAAATGACACATTAGACCATCTCGACTTAACTGATATTTATAGGACATTCTATCCAAAAACAACAGAATACACTTTCTTCTCAAGTGCACATGGAACATTTTCCAGGATAGATCACATCTTGGGTCACAGATCAAACCTCCGCAAATTCAGGAAAATTGAAATCATATCAAGCATCTTATCAGACCACAACGCCATGAGACTACATATCAATTACAGGAAAAAAACTGCAAAAAATACAAACACATGGAGGCTAAACAATTCACTATTAAACAACCAAGAAATCACTAAAGAAATCAAAGAGGAAATCAGAAAATATCTAGAAAGAAACAACAATGAAAACACAACCACTCAAAACCTATGGGACGCAGCAAAAGCAGTTCTAAGAGGGAAGTTTATAGCAACAGAGTCCTACCTTAAGAAACAAGAAAATTATCGAATAAACAACTTAACCTTACACCGAAAACAATTAGAAAAAGAAGAACAAAGAAACCCCAAAGTGAGCAGAAGGAAAGAAATCATAAAGATCAGAGCAGAAATAAATGAAAAAGAAAGGAAGGAAGCCAAAGCAAAAATCAATAAAACTAAAAGCTGGTTCTTTGAGAAGATTAACAAAATTGATAAACCATTAGCCAGACTCATCAAGAAAAAAAAGGAGAAGATTCAAATCAGAATTAGAAATGAAAAAGGAGAAGTAACAATGGACACCTCAGAAATACAAAACATCATGAGAGACTACTACAAGCAACTGTATGCCTATAAATTGGATAACCTGGAAGAAATGGATACATTCTTAGAAAAATACAGTCTTCCAAGACTGAACCAGGAAGAAATAGAAACCATGAACAGACCAATCACAAGTACAGAAATTGAGGCAGTGATTAAAAATCTCCCAACACACAAAAGCCCAGGACCAGATGGGTTCACGGGTGAATTCTGTCAAACATTTAGAGAAGAGCTAACACCTATCCTTCTCAAACTCTTCCAAAATATTGCAGAAGGCGGAACACTCCCAAACTCATTCTACGAGGCCACCATCACCCTGATACCAAAACCAGGCAAAGATGTCAGAAGGAAAGAAAATTATAGACCAATATCACTGATGACTATAGATGCAAAAATCCTCAACAAAATACTAGCTAACAGAATCCAACAGCACATTAAAAAAATCATACACCATGATCAAGTGGGGTTTATCCCTGGGATGCAAGGATTCTTCAATATACGCAAATCAATCAATGTGATACATCATATCAACAAATGGAAGGATAAAAACCATAGGATCATCTCAATAGATGCAGAAAAAGCTTTTGACAAAGTTCAACAACCATTTATGATAAAAGCTCTCCAGAAAATGGGCATAGAAGGAAATTACCTCAACATAATAAAAGCCATATATGAGAAACCAAAGGCCAGCATCGTTCTAAATGGGGAAAAAGTGAAAGAATTCCCTCTAAGAACAGGAACAAGACAAGGGTGTCCACTCTCACCATTATTCTTCAACATAGTTTTGGAAGTTTTAGCCACAGAAATGAGAGAAGAAAAACAAATAAAAGGAATCCAAATTGGAAAAGAAGAAGTAAAATTGTCACTCTTTGCAGATGACATGATATTATATATAGAAAACCCTAAAGACTCTACCAGAAAACTGCTAGCACTAATTGATGAGTTTAATAAAGTAGCAGGATACAAAATTAATGTGTAGAAATCTCTTGCATTCCTATACACTAACAACGAAAGAGCAAAAAGAGAAATTAAGGAAACTCTCCCATTCACCATTGCAACAAAAAGAATAAAATACCTAGGAATAAACCTGCCTAAGGAGGCAAAAGATCTGTATGCAGAAAACTTTAAGACATTGATGAAAGAAATCAAAGACGACACAAACAGATGGAGGGACATACCATGTTCCTGGATTGGAAGAATCAACATCGTGAAAATGACTGTACTACCCAAAGCAATTTACAGATTCAATGCAATCCCGATCAAATTACCAATGGCATTTTTCACAGAACTAGAGCAAGAAATCTTATGGTTTGTATGGAAAGGCAAAAGACCCCGAATAGCCAAAGCAATCTTGAGAAGGAAAAATGGAGTTGGTGGAATCAGGCTTCCTGACTTCAAACTATACTACAAGGCCATAGTGATCAAGACAGTATGGGACTGGCACAAAAATTGGAAGGAAGATCAATGGAATAGAATAGAGTACTCAGAAGTAAGCCCAAACACATATGGGCACTTTATCTTTGACAAAGGAGGCACGAATATACAATGGAAAAAAGAAAGCCTCTTCAATAAGTGGTGCTGGGAAAATTGGACAGCTACATGTAAAAGAATGAAATTAGAACATTTCCTAACACCATACACAAAAATAAACTCCAAATGGATTAAAAACCTAAATGTAAGGCCAGACACTATAAAACTCCTAGAGGAAAACATAGGCAGAAGACTCTATGACATCCATCAAAGCAAGATCCTTTTGGACCCACCTCTTAGAATCATGGACATAAAATCAAGAATAAACAAATGGGACCTCATGAAACTTAAAAGCTTTTGCACAGAGAAAGAAACCATAAACAAGACTAAAAGGCAACCCTCAGAATGGGAAAAAATAATTGCCTTTAAACAACGGACAAAGGATTAACCTCCAAAATATACAAGCAGCTCATGAAGCTTATTACCAAAAAAGCAAATAACCCAATCCACAAATGGGTGGAACACCTAAATAGACATTTCTCCAAAGAAGACATCCAGATGGCCAACAAACAGATGAAAAGATGCTCAACATCACTAATCATCAGAGAAATGCAAGTCAAAGCCACAATGAGGTATCACCTCACACTGATCAGAATGGCCATCATCACAAAATCTGGAAACAACAAATGTTGGAGAGGGTGTGGAGAAAAGGGAACTCTCCTGCACTGCAAGTGGAAATGTAAGTTGGTACAGCCATTATGGAAAACAATTTGGAGGTTCCTTAAAAAACTACAAATAGAACTACCACATGATCCAGTAATCCCACTCCTGGGCATATACCCAAAGAAAACCATAATCCCAAAAGAAACTTGTACCATAATGTTTATTGCAGCACTATTCACAATAGCCAGGACATGGAAACAACCTAAACGCCCATCAACAAATGAATGGATAAAGAAGATGTGGCATATATATACAATGGAATATTACTCAGCTATAAAAAGGGATGAGATGGAGCTATATCTAATGAGGTGGATAGACCTAGAGTCTGTCATACAGAGTGAAGTAAGCCCGAAAGAGAAAGACAAATATTGTATGCTAACTCACATATACGGATTCTAAAAATGGTACTGCTAAACTCAGTGACAAGAACAAGGACACAGGTGCAGAGAAGGGACTGGAGAACTCGAGGTTTGTGAGGGGGCGGGGGGTGAGGGGGAAGCTGAGACGAAGCAAGAGAGTAGCACAGACATATATATACTACCAACTGTAAAATAGATAGCCAGTGGGAAGCTGTTGTATAACAAAGGGAGTTCAACTCGAGGATGGAAGATGCCTTAGAGCACTGGGATGGGGAGGATGGGGGGTACTCGAGGGAGGGTGGCGGGGGAGTCGAGGGAGGGAGGGGATACAGGGATATGTGTATAAAAACAGATGATTGAACTTGGTGTACCCCCCAAAATAATAAATAAATAAATAAAATTTTAAAAAAAGACCATTCACTAGCTTATGTAAGGATATTTAACAGAATTAAACATTTATTCCTGATGAAAACACTTGATAATACCAAACAGATAATTACTTGTCACTATAAATGTGACCAAATTAGCAAGCAGCTACCATTAGCTCAAATTGTAAAAAACTAGAAAGATTTCCTTTAAAGTCAGGAATACTATATGGATGACACACTCAACAATGCTATTTAACAATACTTTGGAAGTACTAGTCTATACAAAGATGCTGGAGAATTAAATATACGAAACATACTGAATATAAAAATTTCTGCCTTATTTGCTATTAATATGACTTTACAACTGGGGAAAAAAGAGAAATCACTGTAAAAATCTATATAAAAACATATGAATTTAGTGAGGTGACTTGGTCACAAAATTAATGTATAAATACCAATGGCTTTTTTGTTACAAAATATAAGAAAAGATTCCATTAAGTTATACCAACAAAAATATACAACTAGGAATAAACTTGCATGGCATTTGTAATGATAATATACAAAAAAAGATAAATGGCCAAAGGATATAAATGAAGACAATTGAATGTAAAATTATACTGTATTTGTGGAGGAAAAAAAAAACATTAGAAAAGTCCAATACTTACAAACAATAAATGCTGGAGAGGATGTGGAGAAAAAGGAACCCTCTCGCACTGTTGGTGGGAATGTAAATTGATACAGCCACTATGGAGAACAGTATGGAGGTTCCTTGCAAAACTAACCAGAGTTACCATACAACCCAGCATTTCCATTGCTGGGCATATACCCAGAGGAAAACCATAATTCAAAAAGACACCTGCACTCTGATGTTCATTGCAGCACTACTTACAATAGCCAGGACATGGAAGCAACCTAAATGTCCATCAACAAATGAATGGATAAAAAAGATGTGGTACATATATACAATGGAATGTTACTCAGCCATAAAAAGGAATGAAATTGGGTCATTTGTAGAAACAGGTATGTACTTAGAGACTGTCATGCAGAGTAAAGTGAGTCAGAAAGAGAAAAACAAATGTTGTATATTAACACATATATGCAGAATCAAGAAAAATGATACAGATCAACCAGTTTGCAAGGCAGAAATAGAGACACAGATGTAGAGAACAAATACATGGACACCAAGGGGGAGAACCGGGGGTGGGGGTCGGAGTGGGATGAATTGGGAGATTGGAATTGCCATATATACAGTAATATGTATAAAATAGATGACTAATAAGAAAGAAAATATGAAATTGTACACTTTAAATATATGCTGTTTATTGTATGTCAATTATATCTCAATAAAATTGTTTTTAAAAGGAAAAAAAAGAAGAAAAAAAAAAAGAGAGAGAAGCCCAATACTGTAAAACTATCCATCCTTCTCAAATTTGTCTAGAAATTCAATGTGGTCCTAATCAAAATAGTAACAGTACGTTTTTCTCAGAACTTAAAAATAGTTGATACTAAATTTAGTCTAAATTTAAAAACATGGAAAGATAATCAGGACGTTTTTCTAAAAAAGAAAAATGAGAGTAGACTACCCTTAAAGCAGAAAAACTTAAAATAGATCGATATAAGTAAAATCTTTTTCTTATTGGCTGGGGCTAGACAAATCAATGGAATATACCACAGTCTCCAGAAAAAAATTTAAAAAATATAGAAATTGAATATATATTAAAGTATCCTGCAAATAACTGGGAGAAAATATATATTAACTTTTTTCTTGGTACTACTGGCCAGCATTGGTACTAGCAAAGTGGGGTTCAGATGCATTCTTGGTTCAGTACTTACATGGAAATAAATCTGAGATGTAGTAAAGGTTTAACATTTTGAATATAAAAATAGAATAAAAGTTCTATAGTAAAACATGGGAGACGATACTCTTTAATGTAGAGTGGGGAAAAAATACTGAACATAACTTCAGGAAGATTAGAGATGTCTGTAGGAAAGAAATAAGTAATGTAAATAAATGGGGGAAGTATTCTATTTGCAACTCTATGAAAGAGGCAAACTTTCTTTAATATAGAAAAAGATTTTACATATCAAAAAGAAAAAGTGAATAATGAACAATAAAAATGTGCATCAAGTACAAAGAGGTAATTTATACAGAAATGTACACATATGAAAAGCTGCTCAGCCTCATTCATATTTAAATAAACCATTTTAGACAATCATTGTTTTATTAGATTGAAATGATTAAAAAATTATAACAGTGTTGGCAAAAGCATGGGCTAGAAATAGCTACTCTGTACTATTGGGGAGAGCGTTAATTAGCACAGTCTTTTTGGAAGGATATTTAATAAAGTCTATCAAAAATTGAAATGCACATACCTTAGCTCAGCATGTCCTTTTTCAAGAACAAAGTTTTCTGCAGATACATCAGCATAAGTGCCCTAGAAAACCAACACCAGAATGTTCACTCTTGCATTGTTCATAGGAGTAAAAAAGTGGTTAAAGACCCCTTAATGTTTATCAAGAAATAACTGGCTAAATATATGATGGTACACATTGTTGAGGGAGGTCAACAAGAGGACCTGACTGCAGGTTAACGTGAGAGCTGGACATGGTCAATCAGAGCCTCTTCACCCCCAAATCTCTCCTTGAAAACTACATCCTGCCCACATTCCCATAGCCAGAGCCATTTTCAAGGACAAAGCTTTAACACAGCAGGGTGCTGTTGAGGCCATCTGGACTGGAAACAAGACTGAACTCAGTCTAAGCCTCTTTATAAACTTTTAAGATTCTGGTGGGCCAGTGTGGAGATTTACTCCTGGTGCAGTCCTAAGACAAACTTGGTAACAGTAAGTTTCCTTGCCTATTAAACATGCCACCTACCAATCTACAGTAGTCTGCCTCTTTCTTTGGTTTTCTCTGCTCTCCTTGTGCAGGAGCCAGTTTCACATTTCTCCTGGGAAGCTAAACAGTTCAATACCAATAACTGGTGAGTCAGCCAGGAGACTGAAGAAATGAGTCTTGGGAAAGAAGCATCTTCAGGGGAAATCCTGAGTTGGCCATGGACCTTTGTGTAGAGAGGGGTGGCCCATATGTTAGATGCTTGTGGACCAAAAAGTGTGAACAGGGACTTCTCTAAATTGCTTGCTGGTTTGATATGCTTGTGTGAGAGCTGTATAATGGCACTGTGGCAAAGTAGAGAAAAAAAGGGCTTCTACAGTGGGCTGGCCTTTCCTGTGGGTAGCTCAGCTGGCCACCAGTGCCCAACTAGAGGATGAAGCTCGAGTTAGAAAGCTGGAAGAAGAACTGAGGTTAGACAAGCACGTGTGGGTGTCCTCTTTGCTTTGGGGCTGGCAGACAAGGTGGGAGAGCAAAATGATGAGTTGGAGACTTTAGCCTGATATTTTGAAAGTTGGAAGTGCTCAGCTACCACGGATTAAGGTCTGAGCACTTATGACAAAGCCTGATTGGGACACTGAGAGGTGGAATCCCTGGGAAAGTGAGGAGGATCTGTGATTGACAGTGAAACGGATAAAACACCTTGTACCCTCTGACCTTCAATACAAAGGAAATCAGAAGCACAACAACCACGACCCCAGCCAGCGGGGCAGCGCCCGACTCAGGAAACAGCTGTGATGAGAGGATATACTCCTGCTGAGCTTATTGATATAGCTGCCAATCTCCAGCAAGAGGCCAGGGAAAGTATCCAGGCATAGTTAGTGAGGCTATGGGATAAGGAGTGTGATGGCATTTCTCTGACCAGGCAGGAGGCAGAGAAAATCACCACACACTCTGCCCTCCAGCAGCACCTGAAACACCTGGGAGGTAAGGTCGGGAGATTCAATTGTCCCATTCCCTTGCAGATTGGGTTATTCTATTCCGCAGGGAGGCCTAATGAGGGGGATCTCCCTGGACATGGGGGACCCTAGAAATCTACAGAGGATGTACAACAAATTGTTAGGGAACTGGGAATGAGATAGGCCATCCACAACTCCTGTCTTTGAAATCCCTGATCCAGTCACTTTCACTGCAGGAATGAAAGCCAAGATACTCCAGTCTTCTCTCTTACCTGGTATAGGATGCTGGTATCCACACTGAGCCTGGTCATGGGACAAGACGTTCGTGATGCTTGACAATCCATTACTGGTCTGAGGGAAACTGACGAATCCTGGAATGGGTGTAGGCTGGGAGAAAGCCCTGAGACAGAGAGGAAACTCCTATAGCTAAAAGGTTATCCCAATCTCCTGTGAAGGGTCTGGTAAAATTACCCTGGAAGGAAATGTGGTTTGACCTCAGTGCTCCTTTTCTGCCCTGCAGTTTTGAGCAGATTGAGGAATGCCAACAGGGAGTCCTCTAGTCAAAGGCAGGCATCAGAGCAGAGCTGTCCCTTGTCTTCAGGACCATGAGTACGTTAACTGTGTTCAGGCTGAAAGTAACCTGTGGGAACCATAACCTCAGCATAAATGCACTGGTATCTTTCTGAGGACAACACTGGGACCAGTGATGATCAATGAGGCCCTGGGTAGTTGGAGGGCTTTGAGGCATAATTCTCAATTCATCTTCCAAATCTAGAAGAAGAAAGAGACTTTGAAGAAGGAGAAAGAAAATGTTGATACCATTTCTCCTTTTACTAAATTCTCTGCCTAAAGCACTCATTATTGGTTGTAAATGGTAGATGAATAAAGGCCTAGGGTTAGTGATTCACCTGTGTCAGGGTGATGAGAAGTGATATTTTCAGAGTAGAAATAGAAAAAGAAAATTAAAAAAATCATCTAAGGTATCTGAAAATGCCCCTAAAATCCTTTCAAAATCTAAATAACTTAATGTCACATATCTCCTCTAATTTAACCTGGCTTTTCTAAAGAACCAACATCAAGATAAATAAGAATAATTATTCATTTGTTCTGTCTTGTTGAATTATGTGTGTTGTGGATTTGAACATTTTTTTTTACTTTAAATATGCAATGTTTCAGATGCATTATGCTTAATATAGGCTTATACCAGTAATCTGGGATCCCAATCATCATTTATGACATTGCTTCTGTAAAGAACTAGATCCCAAATTTCCAGGAATGAATTTATAAATGAGATTTTGGGATACCTCCCATTTGCAAGTTGGAGATGTCTTATATTTTTCAATTGCACACTACGTGATCTTTGCAAAATGTTCCCACCTGTTAGCTGAGACTTCCCATACCACCCTGGAGCAGGGAAGTTGGCAACGGCTGTCTTTAATTCCTTCTTTCTCATCTGAGATTCATACCTGGGTACCCAGAAACCCCAAGCCTTTCCTTCTCATTTTTCTCAACTACCTCCTCCCAATTTACATTTAAACATACCTGTTCTGAAGTAAAACTCACACATGAGAGTTTCCTGGGATGCTAGAAACGTTCAGTATATTTACTGCTTGGTGTTACAGAGTGTGTATAAATGTAATAGTTAGTTGAGCTCTCCACTTAAGATCTGTGCAGTTTAGGTGATTATAGTTGAATTAATTTTTTGAAAACTTACCTGTTCTAAATTTAATAAAGAACCTTATAAATTAATTAAAGTGAGTGAATCATCATGAGTTATTTATCCTTGCTATATATCTGCATTTTAATCAACACCATCATCAACTTTACCCCAAGCCACACAAATGGAAAGATGCTAGTATTTAAACTTTCAGGTGCTAGAGGTTGGCTGAAGAATTTGCTTTAAGATGCTTGCATGTTTCACATCACCTTCCTTTTCTTTCCAGAGCACAATTTCTGACTGGGGGTGTTGTAATACAACAATGAAGTTGTTACCAGCAAAGGCACTATGGAGAGTAAGTCTAGAACCTGCCAGTAGGAGCTAGCTTTCAGAGAAAGTGGAAGAAAGTTTACATTGCCTCAAATTGGAAGGGTTAGATAAAGAGATTTTAGATAAGCTCCTACCACTTTTGACATCATGGGCTCATTTTAGAAGCTGACAATTGTCTCCATATACATATATATATATACACACACATATATATTACATATAATGAGTGGGGAGAAGAATAGAAACTATCTTTCTTTTTTCTGTATGAAGAAAAGATCTTCAACCAAAAACTTAAAATTTATAAAGTATGAAATTTAAATGAATATATAGAATGAACTCATATTTCATATACATAAATAAATATATGAATATATATCACTTTTTTATCTATTAGAAAAATGATTTGAATTTGTTAATTCCAGAAATTACAGGAGAGGGTGTCACCAACTAAAATGAATTTGGAACTATAACCTGAAGTTTGGTGTTTCTATAAATGCCCTGATCAGAGAAACATTCTGCATTTTAAAGCTCTGTTAGACAAGGAGATCTCAGTGTGGCATGATCTTTAGGAACTAAAAACAGCTTCCCTTTCTCTGACCTATGATGAAATATTTTAGATATGCACACATGTTTACAAAGTTAATTAAGACATTTTAGACATAACTCAATAAATTAATCAGACGTACCTTGTTTCTCCGATAAAAATGGAAGCACAATATAAGAGCCTGTACAAGCCATCCATAAAGAACTACCACTCACATTATTCTGTTTCATAACCTTTTGCCCTTTTCAGCACTCACCAAACACAACATCGCTAGCTAATGACATGATATATACACAAATATATGTGTGTATGCATACACACATACAGAGATACAGTCCCACACACTGGAAAAAAAGCACAGAAAGGCAAAGACTGTCTTTGTCTTTTGTTGTTCTCTCCTGTCTAGCAGTTAGCACCAATACTTGGGATATAATAGTTGTTCCATAAATATGTTCTGCTTGTCTGACTCATCTCATTCTGTCTTGCTGCTGTAATAAATTACCACAAACAATGAAAACAACACAAGTTTACTATTTCACAGTCTGTATAGGTCAGAAGTCCAGGCACACTGTAGCTGATCCAGCCTTCATAAGGCCAAAATCAAGGTGTTCCTTTCTGGGGATTCTGCAGATGCATCCCTCTTCAAGCTCATTCAGATTGTTGGCTGAATTCAGTTCCATGTTGCTGTAGCAGGGAGGTCCCCACGCTATCCTTTGGCCAGGGCTCATTTGCAGCTTCTGGAGGCTGCTTATCTCCCTTAGCTCATGGCCCCCTTCCTGTATTCTCAAAGCCAGCAACACTGAAGAGAAGCTTTCTTGTGCTTTGAACCTCTCAGATTTTCCCTTTGCCTCTTACCTCCTCTTCTTCCTATTCTGCCACAACTCTCTGACTCTTCTACTTGTCTCATCTGTTATAAGGCCCATGAGACTGCAGTACCTTAGCCAGATAACCTTTGTTTTAAAGTCAGTTGATTAGTAACCTTAATTCCATCCCCAAAGCCTCTTCACAGCAATACCTAGATTCATCAACTAGGGGTTGCGAATTTCAGAGGCACTTCGTTAGTATTTTGTCTACTATAGTCCTAAAAAATGAGAATGTATATGAAACACTTAGAGTGCTTGGCTTAGTGGAGAGAAGACATGATATAAACACTACTTGTGATTATTAACACACAAACTTTGCCTTATTCTGCACATCAAAGTGGGAGTGGCAGGGAGTTATTTCCACATGCAGTCTTTCCTCAAACATTTTAAGGTGAGTTTTTGGCAAGTTGCCATGAGTAGCTTGTCTGAAAGGAAATGTTATGAAAATGGTTACCATATTTTAGAGCAGATGCAACTAAGATCCTAGTGAAAACAGAAGAGTATTAAATGAAGCCAATTAAAGTGGAAAAAAATATGTAGTCCTGGGATTGCATTTTCCACTTTTCCCTTTCCTGCTCATTTTTACTAATGTTTTCAAATTAAATAAGCATTCCCTGTTTGGAAGGGAAGTTGCATTAAGAAAGAAGAGACAAGGCAGAGGAATAAGAATGCTTGGAGGTGGGATGGAGTATGAGCTTCAAGAAAAAAATGAAAGAAAACAGATTTTAACATAGGAACAAAAACTAGAAAAATGAGGAGAAGAGAAAGGTGAACATAAGGTTAAACTAGGCAGAGACAAGAGAAAGTACAAAACTGAAAAGACTGAGGTTTTTCTCTATAGCTTCTCTATTTTATATTCTCATCCACTAAAAATGTAGACAAGAAAAATGATAACCATATCCTGGTATGAATTAATATGCTTGTTTTCTTCCAGCTTCCTACTCCTCTATGCAATTAACTCTCTCATCAATAAAAAGAAACATTAATGTAGATGCTTGAAATCTGATGCTATTTTACAAATATTTGTGACTAGCACACGGTTATCAGTGCCATAGATAAGAAACTTGATTTAGGTATTGGGATAAAGGAAATTACAAAGACTACATCACACCAGATACAATAGATTGCAGTGCTAGCTTTTAATCTCATGACTGCGTGTGCATATTCTCAATCCTTGGTTTACCTACATCAATTTCATTCCAGTAGCTGTCTTCTAATTTCCCTTGGTAACTTCCCAAATGCCCTACATGCTTCTCCATCTCTGAAGCTAATATCATACCCATGTATCCTTAGAATTTGAATCACTGTTCAGACGTTCTTCAGAGACATTCTTAATGAGTTTATTATCAATGGTCTTACTGCATATTCCCCCTGTGGGCTTTTACTGACTTCACCCATAAATATGATTCTCATAACAAATTCATCTTTGGGAGGATTTCCCATCTTCCCTTTTCCCACAGACGTTTGCACTGCCTTTCTCCTCCGCTTTTTCATCTTGTGACTTTTACATGCCTCTTTCTCTGCAGCGAACTTGAAGGAGCAGAGCAAGAACTAGCACCTGAAGCTACAGTGAACATTGCTGTCCTCTGGGCTGTCACTGAGAGTCAATGTCAGGCTGTGCGGATGGGGTGGAGAGGACGGATGCCTGTCTAAAAGTCATCCCCACGCTGCCTCTCCTGACAGCCGCAGAACAGCCCCTGCTTACTTAATAGTCACCAGAGCAAAGTTTTAATGATGGTTTCCAACACTTGAAGACAGAAGACTGATCGCAGAACTGAAAGGTGAAATCCTTGTGATTCATAGCTCTCCTAATATCTCTTTAAACAGGAAGATTGGTTTCAGTAGGGGGAAGATGTTAGTTTCTAGTTGTCTAGCAGTTTCTAGACAACTTAAGACTAACCAACCTAATCTCCTTTCTCATTTGAATGATTACATTGCTTCCTGATTCATCTATCAGTCTTGAATTTAAAGGCTAGTATGACCCAGATGCAGCCAAACGTATTTTAAAATCCATCTTATTTTTTCCATTACTACTTTTTCATACTAATTTTTTACACAACAAATCTAAAAGCTGTTTGAAAATTGCTTTACAACTGTGCATTTCATTCCAGTAATTTTTTATTCTTTTTTGTGTGTTTGTTGTTAGCATTTAAATATCATTCTTCTGCTCAAAATACTTGATCCACTGATAACCAAAAAAACCAGCAAGCAAGCAAACAAAACAACTTTCCTCCTTGGTCTAGCTTTCATGGTCTTCCCAGCCTATGTATCCAAGCTTGAAAGAAACATCTTCCACCAAAATCTTCCGCTCTGACGGCCCATTTTAAGAAATATTATAATATCTTCACGGCCAGGTAGTAAGTATGAGAAGAAGCTCATATAAGGTACAAGGGATAACATGGGTTCAGCCTCTAAGCAGGCTGACTCTTTCTAAGGATATTCATAATCATTAGCTTTTTAAAAATAATGAACTTTATTTTTAAAGCAGTTTTAGTTTTATAGAAAAATTGAGCAGAGCATACAGAGAGTTCCTATATACCCTCTCATATCTGCTGAACCAATGTAGCCTCCAAGCTTCCAGACTGTCACCCCTGGCTTGGACCATCCTCCTCACTCCTTACACTGTTCTCTTAAAAGAAACCTAGCTCACATAAACATCATATAAAAACTACCCAGAAGAAGCAAGGTATTAATTTTCATAAAATAAATCACTTAACTTTTTACCGCTGGAAGTGTATATGACATTTTACTCTATTTATGAGATTGCAGGGCTAATGAGAACTCCTCGTGTTAGTTATATCCTCCTATTTACAATGTCAGTATTTATGATAAACCAGGTGAAACAGGTTTACATCAATTCTGGTGCCCTGGTAGGTCTAAATGGTAGGCTTCTTAAAGGTGTGATTCATTGAGTCAAAACTTTAATCCAACAAGTAATCTTCCAGTGGTCCTGTTTTTATTTTTACATTTTAATTGAAAAGAGATGGGTAGTTTGTTAATGTAACTGTGTCATTCTGGGTGTCCTGAGAGCAGAAGACAGGACACCAAGTTGGGACTAGGAAATCAAGCAATTGATTGGGGGAAAAAGAATGCCTATGAGGGATAAAGCAGGTTGGGAGAGAGCTCACAGGTCTGACACTTGTGGAAAAAAGAGAGGGAAGGAAGGATTGTGAAGAAAAGTCCTCAGACCACAACGCAGTTCTGAGAAAGTTTTAGCCAGGCTGACAGGGACTCTGCAAGTCAAAGTTTCTGATTAGAGGAATCTAGCCTGAATCTGTTCCCTTAGCCATGCCTAGTCACTGTTCGGGTGCAGCACAGAAGTGCCCATTGTCCATGGTGAATCTGATGATCCAGCAGCTAGTGGCTGTCTCTCAGCTATGCAACCCACAGCAGGGTCCCTTGAAGGGATATCTGAGTGGAGCATATTTATAGTTACCACAGGAAGCCAGCAAATTTCCAAACAGTACAATTATGCAAAGAACGTACAATTATAGCAATACAAATACATGCTATTATAGGTATCATTAACCATCTTCTCAATGATCTTTAATGTTCCTTTTTACTCTTTAACCCCACCCTACATTTCTGCCAGGTGTGATTAGAACTAAATTATCCTGACTCTCCCAAGTGTCTCATGACTTAGCTTTCTTACACTCGTATGGTGAAATCAAATGTAACATATCCCAGTAGAAGGAGTAATATGATAAAGTAGATATTGCTTTCTGCAAGGAATAACTGTATATCTGGAAAAGTTATGTGTAAATAACAGTTTTAAATTAAAACACATTGTAAATATCATTCAACTGAGAATACTTTTCATTTAAATAGAATATATAAAATTCAGTTTATAAAGTGAGCACTTTTTATAACATAAACACTTTTCCATTGCACTTTTTTTTTCACAGCCAGAAGCTGCATTTAGTTCTAGTCTCCTTTTCATGTGCCAATGTGATTTACTCATCTTGGAAAAAAAGAATTATTTTAATACCTATCATGTGCAAGTTACTTAGTTCAGTTAGGTTAAGAAAATAATGGTAAAAAACAAACAAAAAAGCGAACAAACAAAAACAAAACAAAACACAAACTGTCCTGTCTTCAAAGGGCTTTTATGGTCTGTTTTCCTCTGGTTTATATCCATTTTTTGCCCATGAATCTAAACCTCTTAAAACCAGATCAATGGTAACTACTCTCTTCATTTTTTTCTTATTCCTTTCACCATTAGCATAGAACTCTACCTTAAACCCATATCCTATTTAAACAACAAGTGTTAAAGAGAGTACAATAGACATTGGCCATATTTTCTGGCTGATTAGAATATTTTATAGAATATTAACAAATTTGGGGAACTCCTAATATTATGAGCTCTCCTTCTCCAAAATAGGACCTGGAAAACTTATGTTACCTGCCTCCTTTGCAGTTAAAGTGCAGGCAGGTGATCTGGGCTCCATCCATCAGGTTTGACCTTCATTAAGACAGAAGTGAACAGCTTGAGGAAGTAAGCTCTGAGGGAGAAAAGAGCGGAGTCCATTGCACGTGCAAATGTGGCAGAGATGTCTGATTTGGGGCTTGGAAATATTTGCATGGTTAGCTCCTGGGGTAAAAATGACATTGGTGTGACTATGGCAATAATTTCTTCTCTCTTTTTTTTTAAATAAATTTATTTATTTATTTATTTGTTTATTTGTTTATTTATTTATTTATTGGTCATGTTGGATCTTTGTTGCAGTGCACGGGCTTCTCATTGTGGTGGCTTCTCTTGTTGCAGAGCATGGGCTCTAGGTGCATGGGCTTCAGTAGTTGGAGCATGTAGGCTTAGTAGTTGTGGCTAGCAGGCTCTAAGAGCACAGGTTCAGTAGTTGTGGCACACAGGCCTAGTTGCTCTGCAGCATGTGGGATCTTCCCAGACCAGGGCTTGGACACATGTCCCCTGCATTGGCAGGCAGATTCTTAACCACTGCACCACCAGGGAAGTTCTTAGGGAAATAATTTCTTAAAGGTTTCCTAAGGTAACATACACATGCTCAACATTTTTTTTTAAGAACTTCTATTAAGATACAGTTAACATACAATAAACTACATATATTTAGAGTGTACAATTTGGTATCCCAATCTCCCAATTCATTCCCCCCCAACCCTCCCCGAACATTTTTATACTCATTTTTCGGTTGGTTTGGGGCCTTATTCTTCATAGAAGCCTGTCTAGCACCTTTTATCCAGCCCTCCCAAAATCCTAGTAGCTGCCTAACATAATTTTGTTAAATTATTTTTAAGTTAAATCAGCCACTGTTGAATCGTAGACTGTGTTCAAGGAAGGTGGAACTTGCTCTAGGAGCTGATTCACTGAGAATGTTTTCATCTTACCTGTGACATGTTTCAAATTCTCTGGCCATCTCAATTTTTCATTCTTTCTTGCTTTGTGAAGGTTCCTGTTGTTTATGTCCTAAGGCCTAGAACTTTATGAAAATACATGTCCACAGAAAGACCTACATGTGAACACATATATCTCATTTCATATAGCTCTAAATTGGAAAAACTCCAAAAATCCATTGACTGGAGAATGGACAAAGAGCAGTACATCAATGCAATGGAATATTCATCAGCAATAAAAGAGAGGAAATTACTAATATTATTGACACAAAAGACTACAAACTGTTTGATTCCATATATATTGCACTCTGGAAAGTGCAAATCTGTAGGGATAGAAAGTAGATGAGTGGCTCACAGGGGCAAGGGATAGACTGAAGAAACTGGCTTCAAAGGAGCCTGAGAGAACTTTTTGTGAAGATGGTAATGTTTTTTATCTTGATTATGCTGCTGGCTACATGAATGCCTACATTTTTCAGAACACATAAAACTGGAAATTAATAAATTGAATTTTATTATATGTAAATTATACCTCTATGTATAATGATTTATTATCAAGGAAAGTAGATTAAAAACAGTAGATATTATCAGAGATAAAGAGGGACATTTTATAGTGATAAAAGAATCAATTCACCAAGAAGCCATTGCAATCATAAATGTATATGCGCCAAAAATAGACTTCAAAATACCCAAAGAAAAACACATGGAAATGACAAAACCCAAAGGAGGAAAAACAAACACACAATTATAGTTGGAATTTTAACATTCCTCTTTCAAGATTTAATACAGATAGTAGATAAAAATAATAAGTATATAGAATGTTTGAATACCACTATTAACCAATTTCTCTGACATTCAAGAACATTACACCCACGGCAGCAGACTATACTAGTTTTCAAGTGCATGTGGAAAATTCACCAAGATAGATGATAATCTGGCCAGAAAAGAAGTCTCAATGTATTTCAAAGGACTAAAATGATCTGAAGTGTGTTCTCTCATGAATGGAACTAAACTAGAAACTAATAACAAGAAAGTCCAGAAAATTCCCTAATATTTGGATATTAAATAACATGCCTCTAAGACATAGGGAAAAAAAAAAGAAGAAATCACAAGGAAAATCAAAAAATCTTTTGATCTAAAAAAAAAATGAAAATGCAAATTATGAAAGTGTGTTTGCCACTGCTAAAGCAGTGATTAGAGTGAAATTTATAGTATTTAGGTCTTTTAATAAAGACAAGTGGTCTCAAATGAATGATCTTGCTTCTACCTTCAAAACTATAAAAAGAGGAGCAATAAATATAAAGTAAGCATATAGAAGAAAATTATAAAGATAATGGCAAAATTAATAAAATAGAAAACAAAAAGGTAGAAAAATACCAGAAAACAAAAGCATTTTTTTCTGAAAGAGCAATAAAATTAATATATCTCTAATCAGACTTATCAGGAAAAAAGACAAAAGACTCAAATTATGAATACAAAGAATTAAAATGGGCATTATTATGGATTCCGCAGACAAGATAAGGATAATAAAGAAAAAACTGTGAAAAAAGTTTGTTGATAAAACCCACAACTTAGATTAAATGGATAGAATATACACTACGAAAGCCCCTTCAAGAAGAAATAACTTGAGTAAATCAACACTTAAAGATATTGAATTGATAGTTCAAAACCTCGCCACAAAGAAAACTCCAGGCTTAAATGCCTTCACTGATGATTTTACAAAACTCTGAAGATAGACATAATACCAATTCTATACAAATGCTTCTAGAAAATAGATTACTTGCCAACTCATTTAAGAGGCAAGCATCATCCTGATACCAAAAACAATAAAGCAAAAGTACAAAAAAAAAAAAAAAAAAAAAAACCCTACAAACATCCTTCACAGACTAGTATCCCTCATGATCAAAGATGGGAAAATCCATCTGTAGCAAATTCAACTCAGCAATGTATAAAAAGGATAATACACCATAACCAAGTGAAGTCAATCTTATACATACCAGTTTGCCTTAATATTCAAAAAATCAAAAAACACAAATGCACATTGTCAATAAAGAATAAAAGAAAATAATTATATAATCATCTCCACAGATGTACTATTTATGAAAAAAAACTGTCAGCATATTAGGAACAGCAATCTCATAAAGAACACCTACAAAACACCTACAACTAACATCAAGCTTAAAAGCAAAAAACTGGATGCTTTCCCTCTATAATTAGTAACAAGGTAACTTGTACTCAACATTATATTACATGTCCTAGCCAGTGCAAAAAGGCAAAAAATAGAAATAAAGTAGAGTTTGGAAAGAAAGAAGTAAAACTATCTCTTCTCAGACAAATGTAGACAATCCTTTCCCAAAATCTCCAAAACTTTACAGGAACTAATAAATTAATACATCAAATTTGCAGGTGTTAAGTCAATATACCAAAATTAATTAAATCTCATCAACAAAAGAATAGACAAAAACCACATGATAATCTCAATAAATGCAGAAAATGCATTTGACAAAATTCAACATCCATGTATGATAAAAACTCTTATCAAAGTGGGTATAGAGGAAATATATTTCAACATAATAAAAGATATTTATAACAAACCCACAGCCAATATAATACTCAATGATGAAAAGCTGGAAGCCTTCCCACTAAAACCTAGGATGAGACAAGAATGCCCACTTTCACCACTTGTATTCAACATAGTATTGGAAGTCCTAGCCACAGAAATCAGATAATTAAAAGACATAAAATGTATCTAAATTGGAAGGGAAGAGGTAAAATTGTCACTGTATGCAGATGACATGATACTATACATAGAAAACCCTAAAGACTCCATACCAAAACTAGTAGAACTGATAAATGAATTCAGCAAGGTAGCAGGATACAAGATTAACATACATAAATCAGTTGCATTTCTTTACACTAACAATAAATATCAGAAAAGGAGTGTAAAAACACAATATCTTTTAAAATTGCACCAAAAAAAAAAAAAAAAAACCTGACCAAGGAGGTGAAAGACTTACATGCTGAGAACTATAAAATATTGATAAAGGAAATTCAAGATGACTCTAACAAATGCAAAGATATCCCATATTCTTGAATTGGAAAAATTAATATTGGTAAAATGGCAATACTACCCAAAGCAATCTAGAGATTTAATGTGAACCCTATCAAATTACCCATGACATTTTTCACAGAACTAGTACAAATAATCTTAAAAGTTATACATAACCACAAAAGACCCAGAATTGCCAAAGCAATCCTGAGGAAAAAGAACAAAGCAGGAGGCATAATACTCCCAGACTTCAGATAATACTATAAAGCTACAATAATCAAAACAGCGTGGTATTTGCACTAAAACAGACATACAGATCAATGGAACAGAATAGAGAGCCCAGAAATAAACCCACATACCTATAGCCAATTAATCTTTGACAAAGGAGGAAAGAATATACAACGGGAAAAAGACAGTCTCTTCAGCAAGTGGTGCTCGGAAAGTTGGACAACTGCATGTAAATCAATGAAGTTAGAACATACCCTCACACCATGCACAAAAATAACTCAAAATGGCTTAAAGACTTAAATATAGGGACTTCCTTGGTGGTCCAGTGGCTAAGACTCTGCTCCCAATGCAGGGGGCCTGGGTTCAATCCCTGGTCAGGGAACTAGATCCCACATACCACAATTAAGAATTTGATTCCCACATGCCGCAACTAAAGATCCTACACACCACAACAAAGATCCTACATGCCACAACTAAGACCCAGCACAGCCAAAAACGAAAAAGAAAAGACAATTTAAATGTAAGACAAGACACCATAAAATTCCTAAAAGAAATCATAGGCAAAACATTCTCTGACATAAATTGTACCAATGTTTTCTTAAGTCAATCTTCCATGGAAATAGAAATAAAAAGAAAAATAAATAAATGGGACCTAATCAAACTTACAAGCTTCTGCACAGCAAAGGAAAAAAACAAACAAAAAGAGACAACCTCCTACAGGAAGGGGAGAAATTATTTGCAAATGATGCATCACCTCTATTCAACATAGTATTAGAAGTCAAGGGCTTAATCCCATAATATACAAATAGTTCATACAACTCAACATCAAAAAAAAAAAAAAAAAAAAAAAGGGTAGACCTAAATAGACATTTCTCCAAGAAGATATACAGATGGCTAATAGGCACATGAAAAGGTACTCAACATTGCTAATTATTAGAGAAATGCAAATCAAAACTACAATGAGGTACCACCTCACACCAGTCAAAATAGCCATCATTAAGAAATCTACAAATAATATGCTGGAGTGGGTGTGAAAAAAAGGGAACCCTCCTACACTGTTTGTAGGAATGTAAGTTGGTGTAGTCACTATGGAAAACAGTATGGAGATTCCTAAGGAAACTAAAAATAAAATTACCATATGATCCAGCAATCCCACTCCTGAGCATATATCTGGACAAAACTATATTTCAAAAAGATACATGCAAACCTATGTTCATAGTAGCACTATTCACAATAGCCAAGACATGGGAATAACCTAAATGTCCACCAACAGATGAATGAGTAAAGAAGATGTGGTACATATATAAAATGGAATACTACTCAGCCATAAAAAAGAATAAAATAATGCCATTTGCAGCAACATGGATGCAACTAGAGATTATCATACTAAGTGAAGTAAGTCACAAAGAGGGAAAAAATACCATATGATATCACTTACATGTGAAATCTAAAATATGACACAAATGAACCTATATATGAAACAGAAACAAACTCACAGGCATAGAAAACATACTTATGGTTACCAAGGGGGAGGAGGGTGGGGGAGAGATGCACTGGGAGTTTGGGGTTAGTAGATGCAGACTATTGCATGTGAAATGGGTAAACAACAGGGTCAGGTCCTGCTGTATATCAATATCCTGGGATGAACCACAGTGGAAGAGAAGATAAAAAAGAATGTATGGCTGGGTCACTTTGCTGTGCAGCACAACATTGTAGATCAACTATACTTTAATAAAAAATAAAGTTAAGAAAAAGGGAATGAGTGAACTAAACAAGTGACCCTAATGAAATACCCAAATTTATATGTAAATATACAATTTACATCTTAACTAAAGGTTTTTTTAAAAAATACAAAATTAATTAAAATTCTATATACTGGAAACAATTGCAAATTAGTTTGTTTACATCACTTACAATATAGCATCAAAATATGAAATATTTGGTGAAAAATTAACAAGATAGGTACAATATCTATATGCTTAAAGCTACAACAGTTGCCGAAATACATTAAAGACCTAAATATGTAGAGAGATATACCATGTTCATGAATGCAACAATATTATACTGTTATTTCTCCCTGAATTTATAGATTCCAAACAATCTTAAACAAAATTTCAGTAGGTCATTTGAAGAAACTCACTAGCTGATTTAAAAATTTATGCGGAACTGCATAGCCCCTAAAGAAGTCAAAATAATTTGCAAAGAACAACATCAGAGAAAACATATACCTGATTTCAAGATTAGTATAAAGCACAGTGATCAAGGCAGTGTGATATTTGCATAAATATAGACATATAGGTGAATGGCAGAGGAAACAGACTTTAGAAATAGACATACATGTATGGTAAATCAATTTTCAACAAAAGTACTAAGGTGTTTCACTGTGAAAAATTTAACCTTTTTAACAAATTCTGCTGGAACAACTGGATAGCTATATACAAAATAATCAAATAAATAAATAAACCTTGTCCCTAACCTCACACCATACACAGAACATAACTTGAAATGAATCATAAAGCCAGAGCTAAAAATTATAAATCTTATATAAGAGATACAGGGGAAAATTTTTGTGACCTTGGGATAGGCAAAGATTAAACCATAAAATAAAAATCAATAAGTTAGACTTCATTAAGTTTATTAACTTTTGTTTTCAAAAGGCATTGTTAAGGAAATAAAAGGCATACAACAGTCTGAGAGAAACAGATGCAAAACTTATATCTGATTAAAAATTTATGTCCAGAATATATAAAGTATCTTACAGCTCAATTATAGTAAGATGAAGCTAAATAAAGAATTGGCAAAAGATGTGAACAGACACTCCATCAAATATGATATATGAATGGCAATATTCAGCATCATTCCTCATTGGATATATGTAAATAACGAGCATAATGACATTATAGGAACTCAAATTAAAAGGACTGATCATGCCAAATACCTGCAAGAAATTGAATTTGATCTCTCATACTTTGCTGATGGGAATCCAAAATAGTATATCCATCTTGGAAACCATTTGGTAATTTCTTATGAACATACACTTCCCTATGACATAACAAACCCATTTTTAGATACTGACCCAAGAGAAATGAAAACACATATCCAGAGTAAAACTTGTATACAAATTTTTCTTGGGAGCTTTATCCATAATTGCCCAAAACTGGAAATAACACAAATGTCCACTATCTGGTGGTATGTGGACACACCAAAAAATAATATTCTTTGTAAGGATACAAAATGTGTTGTACACACATGGATACACAACACGTGGTGTATCCTTACAAAAGAATGTTATTCAGTCATATAAAGAAACTAGCTGATATGGGAAACAGAATGAATAAATTTCAAAACAAAAGATTGTATATTTTATAATATCCTTTATATAAAATTCTAGAAAAGTGCAAACTGCAGCGTTAGAAACATATCGGCATTGTTATTTAGGAGCCAGGTACCCGAGGAAGGGACTGACTACAGAGAGCTGTGAGGGAGGTTTTTTGTGATGATAGTAAAGTTCTATTTTGTGACTGTGATGGTGCTCACATGACTGTAAACATTTGATAAACACACAAAATTGTACATTCTACATCGGTAAATTTTGTTGTATGGGAATTATATCTCAACAAACTTGTTTAGAAACAATATGAATATTTTTAGCACTAAATGCTCTAAATACTTTTTCTGAACCCCCACCAACCAATAATACAGTAGGCACTGTTTGTAAGCCAGCTGCAGACACTTTCTTCTAATTCATTGGGCTAGAAATAAGCTTAGACATTGAACGCAGTCAGTTTTCTTTTATATTGCAGAGTTTAGGACTAAATTCTAGCCCCTTCTTCAAAGGATGTGAACAACACAGGATGAAACCATTTCTTCGTTTCTTCCGCTGTTTTTGTTTTACAGCTTTCTTGAAGTATAATTGAAATTAAAAAAATAAAATAAAAAGGAATTTAATGTATACAATTTGATGAGTTTGGACAGATGCATGTTCCCATGACAGCATCAACACAAAGTAAAATACACATATCCATCACCTCCAAAAGTTTCCTTATGTCCCTTTGCTTTTTTTTTTTTTTCCTGAACCATTTCTTAAGATCACCCAGAGAGCTACTGAGTGGTGCTATTCTCTCTGCAGTCACTTAACAATTCTCTAGAGGAGCCCATATACTCTTTGTGCCTCTTTTTGGTATGCAAGTACACCTCTCTTTCTATTCCTACTTTAAAAAAAAAACAAAGCACCTCCATCTGGAGGTTCATCAGAGACTCTTTTCTGTCTCTTGCTGATTCCAAGTCTCCAATTTACAATGACAAAAACGCTGAAGAGAATTCCAGCAGAATAAAGTTCTGGGTAGGGAAAACTCTCTGAGTCATTCTTCACTGCGTGCTGCTCTGCCTTCTCTTTGCCTTTCTCCACCAAATTACTGCACTCCATTCAGTGCTTTCCCAACTGAGTCCTGTGTCAGCAACTTTCTGCAGCTGCAAGAGCAGCTGCTGCTTCTACCTCCCTCTCCTCACCAGAGGCTGTCATCTTGTCCAGCCCAGAAAATCTATCCAGCAGGCCTACAGAAAAAGGAAAAATAGAGAGCTGATAGTATTACACATGAAATTTTTCTAAAGTTTCTATCCTTCCCTCAGTGTGATGTGGTTCTAGAAATTGTTAAGAATGACTTCAGATGTCTTTAAAGAGGAATGCATCCAATGGGGTATCTTCTCAATAGGGGTGATAATTTTAACAACTGATGCTTGAAAAATACATTTATTTACATTGAATCATTTCATCTTCCAAACACACCATGGAGCCGATGTCATTATTGCCTTACATGGACAAGTTTTGGGCTCAAGTACCAATGAAGAAACCCACTAACTGGAGACTGAGAAGTTCCTTAACTCCTTTCCCTTGTTATTTAAAAAATGGTAATAAGTGAACTTTGTGAAAATTGAAACAATTTAGTGAGTGATTCTTTTGTAAAGTGCCTAAAATTTTGAGCATCTGTGGACCTTGACTTCATATTTAGCATATGTAATTTCCTTCAAGAAAAGTTTAGGTCATTACATCTATAGCTATATCAAATTTTAAATTTAACTTGTCAAGCTGACACAAACAAGTTAAGGATTTTAACAGTTAAGAGAAAAAAATAAAATGAGTCATTGTCCACCATTTTGTGCTAAGGGTATATGAAAATACACATTCTCTTCTCCCACTGGTATTTAATTTTCATTTTCTCCTATCTTGATCACCGTAGCATAGGTTTGAAATTATGTAAATTATTACTATAAACTGTCTTCTCATGGTGATTTTCATATTTCAAGGATTAATTAGCTGTACTATAGGGAAACTTTAATGTTTAATTGATAGGAGAAATTTAAGTGGGCTTAATTGGGCAGAAAAGAATTTCTCTTCTTCTAAAAGTGTATTCAGAATACAGAGGTTTAAAAGAAAATGGAAATGCTGTGTGATGCTTTTGGCTGTCAAAAACTACTTGATTTTGTTGTTGTTTTCGCAAATGTCTGCAAAGCACAAGCCTACTATTCTAAGTAGATGAGAACAGGTAAATACCAACATTTCCTGACATTTATTTAAGTATGCTCAGAAAGCTCCCCCCATAAGGCTTAAATAGGTCACCAGCATCTAAATCTCATTTATCACCATCCTCCTGCCCTAAGTTTCTCTTAATAACCTCCTGAACTTTGTAATCCTTTTTTAACTGTCCTTATCTGGCATAGCAGCAATGCAGGCAGTTTTCTTGTTCATTATCTTGCCCTACTATAAACAGAAAGTTCTGGGGTGTCTGGAATCACCAGGACTAATCACAATTAGTATTTCAGGAGTGACATTTGGTGTAATGAGTCAGGGAAAAACTTAGCAATAAGCTGTAGGTGATGAGGTATCAAGGTAAGATTTCAGGGTACATACCACCTGAGATGATAGTGTCTTGAGTGGAAAGATGTGTTTTGCCTCTCCCAGATCAAATAAAAAGTCATTAGCCACTCTTTCTTCCACATTACCCCAGATCACGTTGTGACGTTTAAGAGAATACTTTTGTTTTGGTTGATTTGGCTGTCTGAAGGCGAGTGAAAAATAATTAAAGCTGATAAACACATCAAATTTAGTATAAACTATTTTAAGCCCCACTTGACCTTTAGAGAGAACAGAATACCTTGAGCTTCTGTGTTTTCAGAGGCATACTCAAAAGCACTTAAAACCATTCACAGGCCACAGAACACTCTGAATAATCAAAATACTAGTGTTGTTTTTAATATTACAGATAATTATATCTATTCAGGATGATGATGCCTTGCAATTGTATACCTCTTTGTTTGAAACCACGACAGACTGTAGTAGACCAAAACTACTGCTTTCCATGATAAAAATCATATGTGTATATAAGTATATGTGTGTACATATATCTAATACAAACTAAAACGATGTAACTTAAAAATAAATTGTGAACTATGAATCAAGAGGTTTAGTGGAATGGACACTAGTGGGGAAGTGTTCAAGTTAAGGCTGAAGTGGAGAAAGAGAGTCACTCAGAGAAAGGAAGAAAGGATCAAGAAAAAAACTCTACAAGAAGGAAGACTGCTTGGATGATTTCCTGACACAAGATAAGGTCATCAGACAGCCAAATCCCCACACTCACCTATAAACACACACACATGCGCACACACACACAACAGGCATTTCAAAAGTACTGAGTGTATGGGTCACTCTTGTATGATTTCAATGTCGCACATATCCTAAAATGTAGTCCTTTATATCTGTTGATGCATTTTATTATACTGAACAGAGAGCTTATTAAAGTTTAATTACGTGCCTCAACATTAAAAATGCGGTTTCAGACTTTCCAGTTATTACACTTTACATTTCATTATGTAATCAAAGCGACTGATACCAGTTCTTTTTGGTTTCACATTCTTTTTGGGGGTTGCCTATAATGACTTTTTCTAGACTTACTGTGTAAAGTAGTCAGAAAATGCTATTTCTGCTGCCTATTTGCACCATGTTGACATGACTAATCTGGAAGTACATTCTCAGAATTCCCTTTCTTGTGTGGTTCTGGGTTAGAATTGATGACAAGGACATTTGCATGAGACGTGGAAGCCAGTGAAGTAAAGGTTGGATAATGTTCAGTCCCCACCACAGCTGTGCCCACTGATGCTACTAGGCTGGTTCCCGTTGTTAGTGCTGGGTAGCAGCTGGGCCTTCACCTCCTCTAGTTCGCATCATATCTCCTCCTCAGTCTGTCCAAGGACTGGGCCAGTTGCAAATATACTTCCTTGCAGGGAACTCCAGCTCCTCTGTAGGCCACCTACCTCATCAAAGTCAGAGGTGATGACACACATGTGAGTTCCGGTTTGTCCCCGTGAATTTCTATTTATCTTGACAAATTCTAGTCTGTCCTCATTCTCCCCTACTTCACGTTCAGCTTTTTTTTCCCTACTGGCCCTACTGAAATAGAAATGGCAAGCCCACCACCAGGTGCACAAGGTTTCCATACATAGGCTTCCACAAACATCCTCACAAATAACCACAATTTCCTCCACGCTTATTCTTTGTTTCATATCACTCATCGCAGTTATATGCTTCTCTGACTCAAACCTAATTGACACAAGTGTTTTTCACTCCATTTTGGAGTGAAAGATATTTTATTCCCCTCCACATTTAGGAGCTGGTCAGAGAATAACTGAATTCCATATCTGTGCATCTATGGGTCTGAATTTTAAAAGATGAATGTCAATAGAAATAATAGTAACATAAACATACTGCAATAGTATTTGTTGAGATAAGTGAAAAGCCTCACGTTTTAGTTAAAAAAAAAAATCAACGGTATGAGAAACACATAGGGTTCCCTAAAATAATAGAATATTAGAGTTAATAGGGACCCTAGACATTATTTAATCCAAACTTTCCATTTTACAGTTGAAGAAACAGAGAATCAGATATTCGCCTAAGATCACAAAATAAAGTAGCAGTTAAACTTGGACTAAAGTACATTCCAGCCTAATTCCCTTTCTCTTCACACCCTCATAATCCTTGACTTAATATCAGTGTCTCTGAAAAACTATAGGAGGTTTCAGTTGACTAAGAATTTACTATGATTCAAAAGGGTAATGTCTGTCAAAATGCTAATGTGATGAGGCTATATTAATAAACTATAGTATCTAGTATAAGGAAGATTATAATCCCACTGTAGTCTGCCCCGGTCAGATCCTTTTTATGCATATGAGCACCTAAAAGAGACTAGCTAAATTATATAGAAAGTGACCAGAATTCTATGGGTTTTTAGAGAATTTTTATATGTTTTTAGACACACAAAAAAGAGAATCAGGGCTATCTTCACTAGAGAGGAAAGACTTGGGCAGATATAACTATCACCACATACTTGAACAGCTTCCATAAGAAGAGAAATTAAATTTATTTTGTGTGATTTTCCAGGGCATAAATAAAATAAATGTTGGATATTATAGAGGCTGATTAATATTCAGAAACAATTTGTAAAAAATACAGAATTTCAAAGGTGAATGGGTTGGCTTACAATGCAGTGAGCTTCCAATCAATAAAAGTTTTCAATCAGAGGTTTTGATGACAATCTATCAGGTAGTTTTAGTAAAGGATTCCTGAAAGGGTGAAAGTTAGAATTAATGACTTCCACGGCTCCTTTACATCCCTGCTGCTGAGAACCTGTTGTGTGAAGGACAACATTATTGAAATAAAGTAACAACCTTGATTATTTGAAACTTTTATTTCTGCTATAAACTATGTGGAAACTCTAATTCATCTTTAATGTTTAGTTCTGAAGTACCAAACAACTTCCTTGAATGTTTCTTTTTCTAGAATGAGCTAGATTTAATCCAGATAAATACATTTGTCAGAATAAAATTCACACTGCCAGAGTTGAAGGTCAAAAACACAGGTTTTAATGATACAGGGGAAAAGATCCTCTAGACAACACTATACTAAGTACATTCTGGATTGTGCCCAAAAATCCCCTTCCACAGAAATGCTGGCTGGAAGCCACCACAATGACATTCAAGTTGCTCCCCAGAGAGTAAACAGAACTTTTGCTATAGTATCTGTACAAGATGCCACACCAAGGAAAGGGGCTTTTATCAGTGGCAGCCCAGCAGGCAGGGCTATTGGCATGAATTGTTTTACCATGGCAGTCACGGACAATAGAAACAGGCCAAGAAACATCTTTTTTATCCAGAAGTCGACACAGAGGGTATTGCTGAACTCAACTATCTTAAAGAAAGAGAGCTAAAGAAAAAAGGGATTTCATGGAAACTGACAATGATGCCTTTTAAAGAGAAAACTAAGTAATCTTGTTTGACTTTTTTTTTTTAATTAAAAAGTTGCTCTCCTAGAAACACAGCCAAACTGTCGGATTCATAGGACAAAGCTCGAACAAAAGGCTTTCCTAGTGCACACAAGGAAGGCACACATCAAGTTAGCCTGGGGCCTTCTCTGGGAATAAATTACAGAGCAAAGTAAAGGAATCATGAGTGTATATCTCAAAAGGGAAGAAAAAGTGCTCAATACAGAATCTGATAAACAATTTTAAGATGTAAAGTAAGAAGGGAAATCGGTTGCTATCCAGGGAACCCTGTCAAACGTGGCAGTACGTCTCAATCACCAGGGGAGCTCATTAAAGATACAATTCATCAACCTCCACCCTGGACTAACTGTATCAGAATCTGGACAGCTTTGGAAATCCCTAATCTTGAGCATCATAGAATATTCACCATACTTCTGCCTTGATACTTACACAACCATAACTGTTTTTGACTTCTAGCCTAGAGTTTCTTCAGTAATCAGGTGTAGTGGATAATACTAATAGTTAATGGCAGTAGTATAGCTACATCATCTCATTTAATAATCAAAACAATCCTGAAATATAATTAAGATTTCATTTACAGATAATAAAACCAAAAAGAGAAGTACTTTTCTAGCAACCATGCTGCTAAACGACATACTTAGAATTTGAATGCAAATATGACTCAGCTCACGCTCTTTCCACCACACCATACAGAAACAGATTGAACCAACCACGTGAAAGAGCCAGTATTCAATTTTTTTACCTACAAAAATTATGATTTTATATCATTTACTATAATAAGTTCAAAGTCATGAAAGAATACAAAGTACCATGTAAGGCATTACTGTGAAGAAATAAAGCTATATGAACATTGTTTTGCAAATTAATTTTTTTCTTTAAGCGCATTTGTATTTTGATAAAACTAGAAATACAATATCCTATCAGCTATTGGTGGGGTATTCCTTGCTTAGCTGACATCTGTCTGCTTGTGTTACGTAAGGATGAATCAGTAGTCTGCAGCTTGGACCTGGGTGAGAGAAGCTGCGCGTCCAGGGTACAACACTTAGGGAGACACTCACTCTCAGGAGCTCACCCAGCACTCGTGTGGGCTTGAGAATGAGTGCCTTCTTACATTTGCATCCTGAATGCCCCCTTTGCTCACCCTCATCCTGGCTTCACATTTTATCTCTATTTCCCCTCCTCTTCTTTTAATTCCAATTTTGTTTATTCTATACCTAAACCATATGAGGCAGGCAATCAAAACCATAAGATACAAGTTCAAGGCAGCATCTATTTTTTATGCATAGTGAAAAATATCACTTACATTGCTCTGGGGAGAAAATGCAAAGATTAAACAGAGTAAAATGGTAAATATATGGCTAAAAAGGGGGGAAAAGTACAATTTATTCAAAAAGTTGGCTGAGATTGAATAGCTGTTCTTATTACCACCAAGTTATTTAGAGTTGTGCCTTCTCCATGGCATGGTGACTTGCGTTATCATCACCATGACCACCCATTATTAATTAACTTTATGAGCTGTGAATACTTTCTGTGTCCAAAGTCACACGTGCACAAAAAAGCATGATTCAATAACCACATAAAAGAAAAATGCAACTGAATGTGTTTTTAGAAAAGGGAGAACAATGACAGACTCCTAGTATAACAGAAGGGACGATGGCACGAGGCCCTGGAGAGCATGTGGGACTCAGGTAGGAGCACTTTCTATATAGTCCTTCATAGAAGATAATCTTGCCTCTGTTTGAATACCTGTAGAAAAGAGAACTAATCCTATATGAGACATCCTTCATCAATGCCAGAGAGTATTCCTACTATAATGCTCTTTCTTCTTCTAAGCCAAAATCATCCTTTTTTACAGGTTTGTCCAAATCTTGCCCAGTGTCATGTGCCAACAAACTGTTATACCTTTTGTTTCCAAACTGAGCTCTCAAATATTAAGAGATAGGATTTTAATATGTGCTATGGTTATATACACTAAACAATCCAGGCTCCTCTAACAAGCTGAGCAAAGCCAAGTTCTGTTCTTTTGAATATATCCCATTTTTTCCCAGTGGGGCTTTTAAAACATATTGGTTAGGTTGCAACGTCCATTTTCACAGTCTTATTTAACATAGAACCGAAAGTTCTAATCAGGCCTGCAGACTGGAAAGGAAGGAGTAAAACTACCTCTACTTTCCATGATATGGTTGTCTATATAGAAAATCCTAGAGTTTACAAAACTCTTAAATAACTGAGTTCAATAAGGTCATAGATTACGAGTTCAACACACATGAATCAATTCAATCTCTGCATACTAACAATGAACATATAGGAACTGAAATTAAAAATACAACACCAATTATAATTGCTCCAAAGAAAATGAAATATTCGGGGACACACTTATCAAAACATGCATAGGATCCGTATGCTAAGAATTATAAAATGTTGATAAAAGAAATCAAAGACCTAAAGAAATGGAGAAACATAACGATGTTCATAGATTAGAAGACTCAACATGGTGAAGACGTCAATTCTCCCCAAATAGAGTTATAAGTTTAATGTAATACCTATAAAAATCCCAGCAAGTTCGTTTTGTAGACGTAACAAGCTTACTTTAAGGCACAAGTCATAAAATAGCTAAAAGAAGCTTGGTAGAGAAGAATAAAGGGGAGGAATCACTCTACCCAACATTAGGGCTTACTATATAGCTATAGCATTAAAGACAGCATGGTACTGGCAGAAGAATAGACCCATAGGTCAGTTGAACACATAATGAACCTAGAAATAGACCCATAGAAATATGCTCAAACTATTTTTTAAGGTAAAAGCAATTCAGTGTAAGAATGATAGCCTTTTCAATAAATGTGCTGGAGCAATGGAATGTTCATAGGGAAAAGGAAAACAAATGAACCTCTACTTAAATCTCATACCTCACATCTTACACAACCATGAATTAAAATGAATCATAAATGTAAAATATAAAACAACAACATTTTAGGAAAAAAAAAAAAGAAAAATCTTTGGAATCTAGAGCTAATCAAAGGCTGTTATACTTGACACAAAAGTAAGATATATAAAAGGAAATTTTACAAATTGGAGCTCATCAAAATTAAAAGCTTTTGCTCTGTAAAAGCCCATATTAGGAGGATGAAAAGACAAGCTACAGACTGGAAGAAAATATTTGTAAACAACATATCTGACAAAAGACTAGTATCAAGAATATATAAACAACTCTCAATACTGAACAGTAATAAACAAAGAAATAAAATGAATGCAATCTAATTACAAAATGGGCAGAAAACATGAACAGATATTTCACTGAAAGGATATACAGATGACAATAAAAGATGTTTGACATCATTTACCATCACAGAAACACAAAGTAAAACCACAATGAGATATCACCACACACCGATCAGGATGGTTAAAATAAAAGCGCTGTTATAATTCCAAATGCTGGTGAGGATTCAGAGAAACTGCATCACTCAGACATTACTGATGAGAATGGAACAGTAACTGTGGAAAACATTTTGATAATTCCTTATAAAGCTAAACATGAAATCAGCACATGATCCAGCAATCGCACTCTTAGGCATCGATCCCTGAGGAATGAAAACTTTATTTTCACCAAATACCCCCACAAAAACAAATATTCATAACAGCTTTATTTATAATAGACAAAAATTAGAACAAGCCCATACATCCTTCAACAAGTGAATGTTTAAACAATCTGTGGGACATACATACCATGGACTATTACTCATCAATAAAACGAATTATTGAAAGCAACGAGTTGGATGGATCTCTATGAAATTAAGCTGAGTAAAAAAAGCCAATCTCAAAAACTAAAAGACTGCATGCTTCCATTTTATAATGTCTTTAAAATGACAAAACTTTAGAAATAGAGGGTTTAGGGGCAGGGGTTGGAGTACAAAAAGATAGTACAAGGGATCCTTGTGGTGTTGGAATTGTTCAATATCTTAACTGCAGTGGTACATATACAAACCCTCATAGAGGACAAAAACATATGGTACTTCATACACAGACAAAGCTACACACACACACACACACACAGACACACACACACACACGCACATGCACAAAAGAGTCCAGGTAAAACTGGGAAAATCTAAATAAATGTAACTATATCTTGGTTGTGATATTATTATAATTTTGAAAATTGTTATCATTGGGGGAAGCTGTCCCAACTATTTTTTCAAGAATCTTCGTTTGACTCAGTTTTCTTTTAGTCCTCAGACACATCAGAGAGTTTCAACTAGGAACTCGTTTTCTACATGTTGAAATTTTGATAGACTACAAAAAAGAAAGCAAATGATTTCTCATTTAATAAGCTAGCAATAGCAGCATAATCAGGTCCCAGCTAGAGTAACAATCAAAGAATAACTAGTAACTACCTTATTGTAGGCTGTAGGGATTGAAATTGAAAACATGGACAGCCACACCCTCAAGCCCACAGGTTTTCCTAAAAATTAATATAGGAATCTTCAAAAGGTAAAATCAGGTTTCTCCAGTGTGAAAAAGCCCTGATTTTTTTCATGTGCATAATTCATGTGGTGTAGATATAATTTCACTGCAAAAATGAGATGCCCTTGTGCAAACGGGCAAGCCATTTCTCATTTGTAAAACATGTGAAATCTCAAGCACAAGCTACAGCAATGGCCAGTAGAAAAGTTTGCTCTCATGAGATTAAAAACTTAGTAAAAGGGTCCTGGCTGGTAGGTGGAAAGAAAGAAGATTTTCCTTTAGTCTTTACACCACAGTTTGCAAACAAGTAGCAGAGACAAACAGGGAGGTATAATGGCAATCCCTTATCAAGTCAGATTTTGGAAACAGGAAAACAGGGAAAGATGCAGCTGTCAGTAGAAAAAATAAAGAAATCTGTTCACAACTGGACCAAGCTGTGAACCTGGGAAAAAAGTTGGCATATCTAATGGGCTAGGAACCTATGCTTTGTAAAATGTACTGATTTGAGATGTCTTGCTTTTTCCCCTTTCTTTTGTCTTTTGTTGCTTTTAGGAAACTTCTTGATATTTCCAGCTTTTCTTAGCAGCAGTACTGAAGGGATTTTATCTGCATCTGGGCCTGAGCTTTTCAGGGAGAGAGCAGTGTCCTTAGAGAAGAGCTAGCAGCAATGGATTCCCATTGAAGCATCCAAGAGAAAGATAAACCTCATAGAGAAGAGATATGGGGGTCCCCCAGGGGGCCACAGCTCTCCCCTTCGAAAACCATGAAGTTTGGATGCTTTGATTTAATAAGGGAACCATACTTTTATCCATAAGGCAGTCAATTTTTTTTTTACCTTCCTCACTTTTTACCACCCACCCCCGCAAAGTCTGAGCTAACGCTAATAACCATTTGCTCTGTGGCTTCACGTCAAGGCTGCTATAGTTTACAACCACATCACCTAGTTCCTGCGCTCATTCTTCTGACCAAAGCACACTGTCTAGATTGCTGGTGTCATAGTCTGTGGACGATCTGAAGTCATTTTCTGACACCTGCTTTTCAGGGCACTTTATGTTCAAGGTGGTATCAATTGACAGTGTACCAGTGTGGGGGCAGGAAGCACTAGATATAAAAGAAACAGAAGATATAGTCCTGTCCTTGGAGAATTTATAAGTCATGAAAAGGGCTTGGGAAGGCTTAGAAAGCAATTCACAAATAGACATATTAATAGAGTGTAAACAGAGTATTATATTAAGGCCAGGCAGAATCTACAGAGCAAAGGAAGGATAATAAAAATAATAACTAGAACTATACAGTCTTTTCTAATTTACAAATGCCTCTCTTGCCTTGTCTCATTGGCTACAACCCTTTCAAATAAAGGACTAACTTTTCATTATCCTGTCGAGCCGATGAAGGAACTAGGACTCAGCGTTTGTCAATGCTGTGACACACTGGGGTTCTGAGCCCTTGTTCTTTCTTCAACAACATTCCACCTTCAGAGTCTGAAGAGGTGAGATTAATCTGGGGAGTAGGTGAGTTTGGAATAGGGCTTTATGGCAAGTAAAATTATGCGTAGTGGCAGAGAGAAATGAAAAGAATGTTCCAGGTGCACTGTTAATCTTAAACCGAGCAAAAACAGAAACCCTGCAAACAATGCAGGAACCATTTGTTTTTAAAGAACTCTTCTTGAATAATGTAAAACCCTGAGTGGTGGGGAGACAGTTTCTGTGCACTCATCCTTTTTCTCTTGTTTTGATAACTATATTTGTTAAATGTATAACCTTGAACAGATCACACAATCAATTCACTCTCCTTGTTTCATACATAAATTGGACATAATAACAACATTTCCATTGGTGGCAACTAGCTCAAAGGAGTTCAGTCCTTCTTACAAACATAAATCTTCAATACATCTCTTTGCAGCAAGGGGAAAGCAGGTGTTAATTTTCATGAGGCTGCATAAGGAGACAGTGATACATGAATTTCTTCTGAAGTTAAAAAAATAGTAGCCTAGGCAAACTAAGAAGCATTTCACAGGCATAAAGCCCATGGTCACATGATGTATCAAATGAGACACAGCCTCCCCACCAAGCTAACATCCCCTGTAGCACACCACTGAGAGCAACATAAACAAGCAGAGAGGCAGGGCAGAGTCACTGCAGAAACATGAGAACCTTGCCATAATCAAAGGGCAGCTAAGTATGTTGGGGAGGAAACTCCATGTTTTTTAACATCAGTGTTAAAGTTCAAAACAATCTGTGTCTGGGAGAAATGGTAATTTTCCCTCCCACAGCTGGAATTTCATTTCCACCTTCCCTGAATGAATACTGCAACCTAAAATGTCACACAGGTGAAAAGAGAGATGCAATATTGGCTCATCATTTGCAACATCCATCACATTTCATCAATGTAGAAATATACAGAATGGGACTTCCCGGGTGGCGCAGTGGTTAAGAATCCACCTGCCAATGCAGGGGACACAGGTTCGAGCCCTGGTCAGGGAAGATCCCACGTGCTGCAGAGCAGCTAAGCCTGTGCGCCACAACTACTGAGCCCATGTGCCATAATTACTGAAGCCTGAGCATCTAGACCCCGTACTCCTCAGCAAGAGAAGCCACCACACTGAGAAGCCCGCACACCACAACGAAGAGTAGCCCCTGCTTGCTACAACTAGAGAAAGCTCATGCACAGCAAAGGAAATCCAACACAGCCAGAAAAAAGAAAAAAAGGAAAAATACAAAATGTACAAACCCAGCCAACAGGACTGCCAAAAGAACATCCTGTTTCACTGTGCTGCCACCCCACTCTGCTCACTGTTTGCCTAATCCCAGTGTACTGCTTTTTGCCAGTGCCTTATTTGGGATCATATCATCCACTATTTGTTGAGCAGCTAATGAGTCCTTAGAATGTGCTACTCTGGCAGAGAAGAGATGAGTAAGACATAATCCCTAGACTCAAGGTGGTGAATAGTTAAAAAAAAATCTGAGTGGCAATCAACAACACAACCTTACATGTGGCAAAGGGCCACACTGCAAGAACAAGAAGAATCTTGAAGGACACTGTGGTGAATTACAAGGGACTTGGTATTGAGGATTGGAGGCCTTTGTTCCATTCTTCACTTTCTCCTACTAAACTATGGCCATAACATGATCTATCTGTGCCTTAGAGAATTTATCTGTAGCCTGTGAATAAGAACAGCTGGCCTGCCTACTGCATGACATTATTATGAAGAACACATGAGTTTGGACATGAGTTATAAATTATAAATCTGAATGATGAAAGCAGTTAAGAACGAGCCTTAAAGTGGAAAGTAGCTAGAAAGGGGTCAGGTGGCCACCATGCTAACGTTGGAACAGGTATAAGAAATAGAAATGGTTAAGACGAACAGGGAAAAGAATCGGTCAGACAGGCAGAATGAAGCAGAAATGCCGGGGAGGATTCATCAAGGGAGGAACAGGCTGAGAGGGAGGAAAGAGGAGAGAGGGACAGAGAAACAGAGAGAGAGAGTGACAGAGAAAGACAGAGAAGGAGACAGAGACACACACAGACAGAAAGAAACAGGAGAAAAAGAGGAAAGTGTAAAGTTGGAGAGTAGGAGGCATGCATAATGCAGTATAATAGTTTGTCAGAATGCAAGCATCTGAAGGGTAGAGACCATCTTTGAACCCACCTGCAATACTTAAAATAGTATGCTATGTATTGAACCCATAGTAGATGCTAAATTCACATTTGCTGAAAAAAGAAAAACAAACAAACAAAAAAAACAACCCGCCACAGTAGGAGATATTTCAGCGCTTTTGCCAAAATCATCAGAGGGATACATTTTGATTTCTCACAAAATTACCCTTGTCTGTCTTTTTTTCCTTCGGGTTCTACCTCCATTGAGCAAATGGAATTCATTTCCTTTGAGAAGTACAGTAAACTGTAAACATACATATTATAAAAGTTAAAATAATATAAACCTCAAAATAATACATATTAGATATTTTAGTTGAATTTTTAAGAAAATACAGTACAGTAACCGTATGTGAGACAACCAGAAGCTGACTGAACTTAGACAAAAAGTGATGTACAGCAGGGCAAATTATTGGGACATAAATTTTGTGTGTGAGTGTGTATTTGCTTTTTTTTCCCTTTAAAAAGAATTTTATTGAGATATAATTGACATACAATAAACTGCATATATTTAAAGTGTATAATTTCATATTTTTCTTATTAGTCATCTATTTTATACCTATTAATGTATAGATGGCAATCCCAAACTCCCAGTTTATCACCCCCACCCCCCCGCTTTCACCCCTTGGCATCCATATCTTTGTTCTCTACATCTGTGTTTCTATTTCTGCCTTGCAAACCAGTTCATCTGTACCATTTTTCTAGATTCCACATACATGCATTAATATATGATGTTTGTTTTTCTCTCTCTGACTTACTTCATTCTGTATGACAGTTTCTAGGTCCATCCATGTCTCTTCAAATGACCCAATTTCATTCCTTTTTATGGCTGAGTAATATTCCATTGTATATATGTACTATATTTTCTTTATCCATTTGTCGGTCAGTGGATATTTGGGTTGTTTCCATGACCTGGCTACTGTAAATAATGCTGCAATGAAACTTGGGGTGCATCTGTCTTTTTGAATTATGATTCTCTTTGGGTGTATCCCAGTAGTGGGATTGCTGGGTCATATGGTAATTTTATTCTTAGTTTTTTAAGGAACCACCATACTGTTTTCCATAGTGGCTATATCAATTTACATTCCCACCAACAGTGCAAGAGGGGTCCCTTTTCTCCACACCCTCTCCAGCATTTATTGTTTGTAGATTTTCTGATGATGCCCATTCTAACCCGTGTGAGGTGATACATCATAGTAGTTTTGATCTGCATTTCTCTACTAATTAGTGATGTTGAGCAGCTTTTCATGTGCCTCTTGGCCATCTGTCTGTCTTCTTTGCAGAAATGGCTATTTAGGTCTTCTGCCCATTTTTTCATTGGGTTGTTTGGTTTTTATTTTTTATATTGAGCTACATGAAACTGTTTATATATTTTGGAGATTAATCCTTTGTCTGTTGATTCATTTCTAGATATTTTCTCCCATTCTGAGAGTTGTCTTTTTGCCTTGTTTATAGTTTACTTTGCTGTGCAAAAGCTTTCTAATTTCATTATGTCCCACTTATTTATTTTTGTATTTATTTCCATTACTCTAGGAGGTGGGTCAAAAAGATCTTCCTGTGATTTATGTCAAAGAGTGTTCTTCCTATGGTTCCCTCTGAGTTTTATAGTGTCTGGCCTTACATTTAGGTTGAGTTTATTTTTGTGTATGGTGTTAGGAAGTGTTCTAATTTCATTCCTTTACATGTAGCTGTCCAGTTTTCTAAGCACCACTTATTGAAGAGACTGTCTTTTCTCCATTGTATATCCTTGCCTCCTTTGTCATAGATTAATCAACCATAGGTGTGTGTGTTTATCTCTGGGCTTTCTGTCCTGTTCCATTGATCTGTATTTCTGTTTTTATGCCAGTACCAAATTGTCTTGATTACTGTAGCTTTGTAGTATAGTCTGAAGTCAGGGAGTCTGATTCCTCCAGCTCTGTTTTGGTTTTTTGTTTTTTTTTCCCTCAAGATTGCCCTGGCTATTCGGGGTCTTTTTTGTCTCCATACAAATTTTAGGATATTTGTTTTTGTAATCCTCACCTCTCTGTTTCAAGGAGGTAGATGTTAGTATCCTATTACTTTAGGACTAATGACAGTGTAAGGAGATTGCTAATACCACCTCATGTCTTCCTGAGGAAGATGAGGAATAATGCAATGCCTCTGAGGAGTAAGGCAAGTTCTTCGTGAAGAAAAGGACAGAGCAGAGGCAGAAGAGGTTCCTCAAGATCACAGAATAGAGGCGCCCTGCAAAAAACAGGAGTGCTTACACTTCTCTTTGGCAGAGCCAAGGCAGGTAGAAAATCTTGGGTGTCAGGAGGGACTGGTTATATGGTACACCCCCAGAGGGTAAACTATATGAGCACGGCTTCCAGCTGTGACAAAGATCCTTCTGCCCAAGTGTGGCAGAAAAGCACAAGATCATTTCCCTTCAGGGACCATGAAGCCTTTGAAAAGGAAATCATATGTGGACCAAAAACTGGAGTTATCTCCCTGAAAGTTATGCTTTGAATAAGACCCCTAGAATCATTTCATGCCCTGAAGGGAAGAATCCCAATTAATGACAGAAAATCAATTTCTCATTAGCCTTAGGAAATTCAGGGATTTGGTGTCAGATTTGATTTGATATTAGAAGAATAAAGACAACCTGCTTATGAATCTTTAATAGCTGTCCACGTGATTCTTCTGCCTGCTAACATTTAAGAACAATTGCTTTAGGCAGAACATTTTCCCTCAGCTACAAACAGGAGGTAAACACCAAAACTGGCAATCTCTTATGGGCAAATTTATAAAGAAAAGAATTAAAAACAAGGAGTTCTTCTGCCTACCCTATAAATGCACTGGGAGGAAGACTGAGCCAGTGTATTATTATACATATATGATCACGAAGGGAAGGTCAAAACTGTATAAAGTTTTGCAGGTAAGGTTGGGACTCCTGAGACTGAGCTGTATGCAGTGTTTAGATTCAGGCGTGAGTTTGTCTGGCAGTGTGATGGCTCTGGCCTGACAGGTGTGTATTTACATGAGTGTTCAAAGACTTAGGTGGAGGCTTATTCTAAAGGAAGGAAGGAATAGGCAGAACACTTAGACTAATAACAAAGCACTGCTGTAAAAGGGAGGAGTGATTCTGAGTATAACTTGGTGTCTGTAACCTGAAGTTGCCTTCCACCTGCACTCCAATGAAACTATTTTTGTCTTAATCTAAGGAGAAAAGAAGAACTAATAAACCAATTTGTGTTCATTTCTTTAAAGGTATTATGACACAGGGAAGCTCTATTTGGGAATTCAGATGGCAGAGAGAACCTTGCCCTCCTGCTAAAGCAACTATAAAACTGTATAGAATACAATACTGTACAAAACAGAAAACAATTCTTTTCAGACACTGCACAACAGACTAGACTTTGACTCTTAAGAAGAGGTAAACAAATGATGGGTGCCTTAGGACAGACTAACATAGGGAAGATAAATCCAGGGAGAACACAGGCATTTAGCTGAGCTGATATGACAGAGATCAGAGCTGAGGGGACAGGGGTGGTTGGATTTTGCAGGGGAGAGTACCAAAGAGGTACTTAATCTGAGAAAGGTCTCTAGAAATTGCACAAGGGTTCCTTGAGGCTTTGACTGAACATAAGCTAAGCCTACAAAGATGAGGCTTCAAAGGACTGGGCTAAGAACAACCACTAGAAAAGGAACAGCTACTAAAAGCTGTAATCTAACAAGTCCCAGAGATCGCACAGCCTTAGGACACATTTGATTTTCAACCAACCAGAGGGGAGACTCCTCACTGAAGCATTCAGTGGAAATCCCAGAATATTCCTGTTTTAGTGGTAGAGTTACACAAGCCCTACAGTAAAAGACACTCTAAGCCTAAACTAATAAACAAGGCTTAAGGTTAAAACAAAGCTTAAAACAATCAAGTTGATTTGCAAGTAATTTTAACTGCTTGCCTAAACAAATATCAACACTCTTTAAAAGAAGACAACAGAATACTGAAACTCAGCAAGTTAAGTTTCATCCTTATCTGGTAGGCATTCAAAAATTACCAGGATGAGAGAAACAAGAAAATGTATGCATAACCAGGAGAAAATCAGTCCATGGTGACAGTCAGAAAAAAAAAAGAAATGTTGGAATCAGTAGACGAAAACTTTAAAAGAGCTGCTATAAATATGTTCAATGATTTAAAGGAAAACATGAGCATAATTAGGAGAGAAACAAGTTTTATTAAAAAATAAATTTCAAAAATTAAACAATAGCTGAAATTAAAAATTCACTGATTGGTCTTAACATAAAATTAGACATAGTGGAAGAAAAAAAATCAGTGACCTTTAAGACCTAGCAAGAAAATATCCAAACTGAATCACAAAGAGAAATGAGACTGAAGGAAAAATAAGAAGAATAGCTCCTCACAGTTTGAGAGATGCAACTAGGGCAGTGCTTAAAAGAATATTGATAGATTTAAATGCTTATATAATAAAAAAAAAGTTTAAAGTGAAAACTGTGAAAATATTTCCTCTTCAGCCCAGGACTTGGACCTGTTTCAGCTTATCAAGGACTTCAGAGACTTTCCCCTGTTACCCTGATGTCTTGAAGGATCCAGAATTTCTACGTTAGTGCCCAGAAAGGGTAGAAATTCCTGGTGTTGGGCAGGTGAACTTTTCCCTATCAGAGGCAGGACTGAAAAATTCTTTACTAGCTTCATAGGTAACAGAAGGCTCAGCAGAAGATGGCTGAGCAGAAGAAGGACTTGGACAGAGAGGAGGAAAAGAAAGAAACCTCATTGTAGCTGATATAACTTGTAAGTAAACGTAAGAGACAAAACACCCAAGGTATCTACCAGAAATAACTGGGGCTTCAGTGGGATGGGGTTAGAGAGGGGGAATATCTTGCAGGAACTTTAAGGTCAGTAAAACATATTTGATGGTAAATTCTCCCTAAATGAGTAAAATACAGCCATGGGTACAAAGAAGGTCCTTATAGTGGTCTTTTTAAAGTCTAATTTAGTAAGACAGTGTACTAGCTATCTATTGCTGCATAACAAGTTACTCCCAAACTTAGTAGCTTGAAATAACATTTATTTTCTCACAGTTTCTACAGGTCAGGAATCTAGGCACAGTTCAGCTGTTTTGTTTTGTTTTGTTTTTTGTTTTTCCCTTCAGGGTTTCTCATGGCTGCAATCCAGATGTAGGCTGTGCCTCTAGTATCTAAGTCTCAGCTGGAGAAGAATCCACTCTGAGATCACTCCTATTATTAATAACAGGACTCCATTCATCACAAGTGCTGGACAGAGGGTCTCAGTTCCTGGAGGGCTTGTGGCTGCAGGCTGCCCACAGTCCCTTGACACAACAGCTTGCTTCTTCAAAGTTCAAATGGCAAAGTTCGAGAAGAGAGAGTCCAGCAGGATGGAGGTCACAGTCTTTTGTAATATAATCAAGGAAGTAGCATCCTGTCAGTTTTGTCAGGTTCTATCCACTAAAGGCAAGTCACAAGGCCCAGTCCACATCGAACAAGAGGCTACAAATCCCAGGAGATGGGGATCTTTGGTGCCTTCCACAGACAGGAAAACAAGTAAGAGTGGGAGAAGTACTTACCTATGTTGCTGTGGCATGACATTCCTTTTGGAGAGTGATGGCCTAAATAAAATTCAGTGTCTGGAGTAGGTCAAGTCCCTCAGGTGCTCAGAAAACCAACATGCTCAGATGCCTGGAGTCACCACACTGAGGCAGGAGAGGAGGGAAAAGTGTGAGAAGTAGCTAGTAAGGGATAACCGGGAATGGTAACACTAAACATATAAGAAATCTTACTTGCTTTTACAACGATATTTCCTTTACAATAACAATTTAGTAGACAACACTTTAAGTGATTTTAACGTAAGATGTTTTATGTGAGTATGTGAGTGGATTTTTCTAATCCCCAAGCCATCACTGAGTTCTTGAAGAGAGAAGTTTAAGAAGTCCAGCAAGTATGATTTGTTGCAGTGTTATTTAAACTTCAACCATTCAAGCACCTCCTTTGTGACTCTTTCTAGAGCTGTATTATTATGAGCATATTTTTTTAAGTTTAATATGCAGTTTTACTCTAATAAAAATATTTTAAGATTATTTTTATAATCACTGCTATACCCAGGAATCCATTATTACTGGTCATAAATATTTTTCTTGTATATATTAAAATTAATGTAAGTCAAGTAAATATTGCAATTGCTTTTCTATGTACTACTTATAATCACCTCATCTCCAGCAAAGGCAGACTGTATTTAGAAAAATGTCTATCATGGAAGGAACATTTACTTTGGGTTTGAATAGTCACTTTGTCATTTTCTATTTATTAAAATATAGGTAAGTAAGCACTGGGCTTATTTGAACCTTACACTCTCTTTCTATGAAATTAGGATCATAGTATTTACCTTGAAGTACTGTTGTTAGGTTTTAATGAGATAATAGTTGTGAAAAGGATCCTATTTAGTATCCAATAACAACTGTAAAAATAGTAAGATTGACAATAACAAATTTTATTGTACAATTACTCTGTGCCAGGCACTGTACTAAAGCATGTGAATATGTTTTCAATAAAAGTTAATGTTTTGTCAAAAGCTATCATATCAAGTAATTCAACAGTCCCATCAAGTATTGATTACTACAGCACCCAAGTTTCTAAAGGAATGAAAAATGTTTGAGGGTGTGCTGTTCGATTAGAAC